>NC_091134.1:47388367-47691397 GCF_041381155.1 Argopecten irradians | reverse complement strand
AAGTAGCTGCTATGCTATTAGGTGTAGTCAGGGCCTTGTTGCTATAACTCGTACTGTAGTCATGGCGTAGCTGTTATGATACTAGCTGTAGTCAGGGCCTTGTTGCTATAGCTCGTACTGTAGTCATGGCGAAGCTACTATGATGCTAACTGTAGTCAGGACCTTGGTGCTATAGCTCGTACTGTAATAATGGCGTAGGTGCTATGATGGTAGCTGTAGTCAGGGCCTTGTTGTTATAACTGACAATGTAGTCATGACGTAGCTACTATGCTATCAGGTGTAGTCAGGGCCTTGTTGCTATAACTCGTACTGTAGTCATGGCGTAGCTGCTATTTTGCTAGCTGTAGTCAGGACTTTGCTGCTATGACTCGTACTGTAGTCATGACGTAGCTGCTATGATGCTAGCTGTAGCCAGGGCCTTGTTGCTACAGCTCGTATTGTAGTCATGACGTAGCTGCTATGATGCTAACTGTAGTCAGGACTTTGTTGGTATAACTCGTATTGTTATACCCCTATAAAATAGTTCCTATATAAACTCTATTGACAAAAATGCCAATAAATTAACTGTTCCGACGAGCGGTCCAAAGAACTGTTAAAATCGACTGTTAAAATGTGCTGTTGGACCGGAGTGACGTTACACCTACAATTCGTGACGTCAATGGTATGTCAATGCGACGTCAATCCTCTTATCGTTTGGTAAACAAACATAATGGCGGAAGGCAGCACTCGATTTGCGGAAGCAACAGAGGATGAAATTCAGAAGATTCTGAACGACCGTGATAGCAAAAACACTAAAAACGTTATCAGAACTGCTGAAAATCTTCTTCATGAATACTGTGAAGTGGTTGGATGTACAGTTGGATCGTCCCTTACCAATGTTACAGTGGACGAATTGTGTGAAATCCTACGGAAGTTCTACTGCGCCGCAAGAAAAAAAGACGGCAGTATGTAAGCTAAAAAATCCATGATATCTATAAGATATGGGCTGCAAAAGTCCTTTGAGAAGTCCCATGGCATCAACATAATCAACGACGTCGGATTTAAGACCGCCAATGACGATTTCATGCCAGTATGGTAAAAATCAAGAAAGATGGAGCCGGCGAAGTGAAACACAAAGAAATCATAAGTGAAGCAGATATGAAAGTTCTGTATGACAGCGGAGTGTTCAGCACAGAAACACCCAAAACTCTACAACAGAAAGTATTCTTCGAGTTGATGTTATACTTTTGTAACAGAGGTAGAGAAAATTTACGTAACATGACCAGAAATGATTACACAGTGCAGTCTGACGCTGACGGCAGACGTTATGTTACATGTAGTGTGTCGAGGCTAACAAAGAACCACAGGGGAGATACTGCTGATGATGATAAAGATGGGGGCAGAATGTATGAGCAACCAGGTATGTAATGTATTTTTTATTCCAATCACGAATGCCCATAAGTGCCGAGATAAGCTCTACAACGGGCAATCTAAATTTCCACGTGTCACCTTTTACTACTGTAATTTGTCTCAACCCACTCGCCCCACGATTATCCAAAAGATACATTTAAACAACAAGGTCTAGGTTATTCGGTAGTTAATGTTTACATTATTTTTTTTTCAGGAGACCCAAATTGTCCTGTTGCAAGTTCTGAGAAGTATTCAGTAAAACTGAATCCACTATGCGATGCGCTTTGGCAGCGACCCCGTCAGTCAATTAAGGACGAAAGTCATGTTTGGTACGACAACATGGTACTTGGTAAAAATAAACTAGGGTACATGATGCAGTCCATAAGTAGTGAGGCTGGGCTCGGAACTACATATTCCAACCACTGTATTAGGGCAACATGTATATCTATGTTGGATGAATGTGGATATGAATCTCGACACATCATCGGCATATCAAAACACAAGTCAGAAACAAGTTTGAAGCACTATTCATCAAAATTAAGTAACACGAAGAAACGAGAAATGTCATATGCTTTAGCAAGGAAAGTTGTTCCACAACCTTCAAGCTCTGTGCAACCACCAATCAAGGAGATTGCTCCAGTAAATGTAGTTATACCCAACTCACATACACCTCACGAAACTAAATGTTGTGATGTGCTGGATATAGATGACAAGGAACTAGCTGCTTTGCTTGAAAATCCGGATGTGCTTGGAAGTATAGAAAATATTCCACAGCAAAGTCATACAAAATCAATTTTTTCGTTCCATGGATGCAACATCAACATTTATAATAGTTGAATGTGAATTTGTTCACAATCTTGTGATGATACTGTAAGTGTTAATTAATAACTTTGAAATATATAACGGTATCTTATAATGTTACATGTATGCTATACACGTATTTTTCATTAATTGTTACAATAAAGATTCAGCTTGGCAAAGACTATGTATTCCATGGACAGGATGAACATTAACACTCACAATAATTTAAATTGAATAAACTCAGACTGGTTTATTCATTTTAAGAAGATGCATCTACATGTAATAGGAAAAAACAACACAAAATTCATTGTTTCGTGATGTGGTATTATGTTGTATTGTTATTTGATATATTTGTTAAAGTGGTTTAAAATAATAAATTAATTACTCTTTAAAAATGTTTTGAGTCATTGGGGTATAACAAAACAGTTATCGACTGGGTTTTCGGGCAACAGATGATTTGTTGGACCCTCACACAAACTGTTGCCCTCGGCCTTCGGCCTCGGGCAACAGTTTGTCTTCGGGTCCAACAAATCATCTGTTGCCCTCAACCCCAGTCAACAACTGTATACTGTGGTCATGGCGTAACTGTTATGATGCTAGCTGTAGTCAGGGCCTTGTTGCTATAATTGTACTGTAGTCATGGCGTAGCTGCTATTATGCTAGCTGTAGTCAGGATCTTGTTGCTATGACTCGTACTGTAGTCATGACTTAGCTGCTATGATGCTAGCTGTAGTCAGGCCCTTGTTGCTATAAGTGTACTGTAGTCGTGGCGTAGCTGATATTATGCTAGCTGTAGTCAGGACCTTGTTGCTATAACTCGTACTGTAGTCATGACGTAGCTGTTATGATGCTAGCTGTAGTGAGGGCCTTGTTGCTATAACTCGTACTGTAGTCATGACGTAGCTGCTATGATGCTAGGTGTATTCAGGGCCTTGTTGCTATGACTCGTGCTGTAGTCATTCATGACGTAGCTGCTATTATGCTAGCTGTAGTCATGGCCTTGTTGCTATGACTCGTACTATAGTCATGACGTAGCTGCTATGATGCTAGCTGTATTCCGGGCCTTGTTGCTTTGACTTGTACTGTAGTCTTGACGTAGCTGCTATGATGCTAGCTTTAGTCAGGGCCTTGTTGCTATAGCTCGTACTGTAGTCTTGACGTAGCTGCTATGATGCTAGCTGTAGTCAGGGCCCTGTTGCTTTGACTTTTTTGTAGTCATGACGTAGCTGCTATGATGCTAGCTGTAGTCAGGGCCTTGTTGCTATAACTCGTACTCTAGTCATGGCGTAGCTGATATTATGCTAGCTGTAGTCAGGACCTTGTTGCTATGACTTGTACTGTAGTTATGACGTAGCTGCTATGATATTAGCTGTAGTCAGGGCCTTGTTGCTATATCTCGTACTGTAGTCATGACGTAGCTGCTATGAAGCTAGCTGTAGTCAGGGCCTTGTTGCTATGACTCGAACTGTAATCATGACGTAGCTGCTATGATGCTAACTGTAGTCAGGGCCTTGTTGCTATAACTCGTACTGTAGTCATGACGTAGCAGCTATTATGCTAGCTGTTGTCAGGGCCTTGTTGCTATAACTCGTGCTGTAGTCATGACGTAGCTGCTATGATATTAGCTGTAGTCAGGGCCTTGTTGCTATGACTCGAACTGTAATCATGACGTAGCTGCTATGCTATTAGGTGTAGTCAGGGCCTTGTTGCTATAACTCGTACTGTAGTCATGGCGTAGTTGTTATGATACTAGCTGTAGTCATGGCCTTGTTGCTATAGCTCGTATTGTAGTCATGGCGTAGCTGCTATGATGCTAACTGTAGTCAGGACCTTGGTGCTATAGCTCGTACTGTAGTCATGGCGTAGGTGCTATGATGGTAGCTGTAGTCAGGGCCTTGTTGTTATAACTGACAATGTAGTCATGACGTAGCTGCTATGATATTAGCTGTAGTCAATGACCTTGTTGCTATGACTTTTACTATAGTCCTTTCTATAACTCTTACTGAAGGCAGTACTGTATCGCTTGATGTTTAATTTAGTCATGGCTTTGTTTCTATGATGCTTACGGTAGTCATGATGTTGTTGCTATAATGTACATTTTAGTCATGACGTTTTTCGTCATGCCGTTGCTTCAATGACATTCTCGGTAGTCATGACGTCGTTGCTATGAAATTTTGCTATGCTATATATTGTACGCTTACTTTGATACAAGACTTTGTTGCTATGATGCTTGCCTTAGTGAGGACTTGTTGTCTTGACGTTCATGACTTTGTTGTTATGCCGTTTTCTGTTACATGACGTTGCTGCTATAACGTTTAATGTAGTCACCAACATGTTGCAATTATGCTAAATGTAGTCATGACTTGTTGATATGATGCTAGTTGTAGTCACTGCGTTGTTGCTATGATCCTAACTGATATCAGGACATTGTTGCCATGTCGTTATCTGTTCTCGGGACTGTTGCTATGATGTTTACTGCAGTCATGACCTTGTTCTTAAGATGCTAACGGAAGTCATGACGTTTTAACTATGACGTTTACTGTAGTCATAATTTTGTTGCTATGACGTATAGTCCTGACTGCTATTATCCTCACAGTAGTCATGATTTTAATGCTACGACATGCTTGTCGTTTTTATGACGTTTATAGTAGCTATGACATTGTTGTTATGACGTCTACTATAGTCATGAACTTGTTGATATGAAGCTAGCTGTAGTCAGGAGTTTGTTGCTAAGACGCTTACTGTAGTCAGGACGTTGATTCTATGACTCGTACTGTAGTCATAAACTTGTTGGTATGACTACTGTAGTCACGAACTTGTTGCTATGACTTTTTCTGTAGTCTTGAACTTGTTTGTATGCCTCGTTCTGTAGTAATGACCATTTTGCTATGACGCCAGCTGTAGTCATGACTTTGTTGCTATAATGCTAGCTGTAGTTATGACTTTGTTGCTATAATGCTAGCTGTAGTTATGACTTTGTTGCTATAATGCTAGCCGTAGTCAGTACTTTGTTGCTATGATGCTAGCCGTAGTCAGTACTTTGTTGCTGAAATGTTAGCTGTAGTCAGGACTTTGTTATGATGATATATAGTGTAATCAAGAATTTGTCACGATGACGTACGGTGTAGACAGGACTTTGGTACAATGACATGGTGTAGTCAGGACTTTGTTACGATGCCATATGGTGTAGTCAGGACTCTGTTACGATGACATATGGTGTAGTCAGTACTCTGTTACGATGACATATGGTGTAGTCAGGACTTTGTTACGATGACATATGGTGTAGTCAGGACTTTGTTACGATACCATAGGGTGTAGTCAGGACACTGTTACGATGACATATGGTGAAGTCAGGACTTTGTTACGATGCCATAGGGTGTAGTCAGGACTTTGTTACGATGACATATGGTGTAGTCAGTACTCTGTTACGATGACAAAGGGTGCAGTTAGGACACTGTTACGATGACATATGGTGTATTCAGGACTTTGTTACAATGACATATGGTGTAGTCAGTACTCTGTTACGATGACATATGGTGTAGTCAGTACTCTGTTACGATGACATAGGGTGTAGTCAGGACACTGTTACGATAACATATGGTGTAGACAGGACTCTGTTACGATGACATATGGTGTAGTCAGTACTTTGGTACAATGACATATGTGTAGTCAGGACTTTGGTACAATGACATATGTGTAGTCAGGACTTTGGTACAATGACATAGGATGTAGTCAGGACTCTGTTACGATGACATATGGTGTAGTCAGGACTTTGGTACAATGACATATGTGTAGTCAGGACTTTGGTACAATGACATATGGTGTAGTCAGGACTTTGGTACAATGACATATGGTGTAGTCAGGACTTTGGTACAATGCCATATGGTGTAGTCAGGACTCTGTTACGATGACATAAGGTGTAGTCAGGACTTTGGTACAATGACATGGTGTAGTCAGGACTCTGTTACGATGAAATAGGGTGTAGTCAGGACTTTGGTACAATGACATGGTGTAGACAGGACTTTGTTACAATGACATGGTGTAGTCAGGACTCTGTTACGATGACATGGTGTAGACAGGACTTTGGTACAATGACATGGTGTAGTCAGGACTCTGTTACGATGATATATGGTGTAGTCAGGACTTTGTTACGATGACATAGGGTGTAACCAGGACTTTGTTACGATGTATAATGGTGTAGTCAGGACTTTGTTACGATGACATAGGGTGTAATCAGGACTTTGTTACGATGTATAATGGTGTAGTCAGGACTTTGTTACGATGACATAGGGTGTAATCAGGACTTTGTTACGATGTATAATGGTGTAGTCAGGACTTTGTTACGATGACATAGGGTGTAATCAGGACTTTGTTACGATGTATAATGGTGTAGTCAGGACTTTGTTACGATGACATATGGTGTAGTCAGGACTTTGTTACCATGACATAGGGTGTAATGAGGACTTTGTTACGATGAATAATGGTGTAGTCAGGACTTTGTTACGATGACATAGGGTGTAATCAGGACTTTGTTACGATGTATAATGGTGTAGTCAGGACTTTGTTACGATGACATAGGGTGTAATCAGGACTTTGTTACGATGTATAATGGTGTAGTCAGGACTATGTTACGATGACATAGGGTGTAATCAGGACTTTGTTACGATGACATATGGTGTAGTCAGGACTTTGTTACGATGACATAGGGTGTAATGAGGACTTTGTTACGATGTATAATGGTGTAGTCAGGACTTTGTTACGATGACATAGGGTGTAATCAGGACTTTGTTACGATGACATAGGGTGTAATCAGGACTTTGTTACGATGTATAATGGTGTAGTCAGGACTTTGTTACCATGACATAGGGTGTAATGAGGACTTTGTTACGATGAATAATGGTGTAGTCAGGACTTTGTTACGATGAAATAGGGTGTAATCAGGACTTTGTTACGATGTATAATGGTGTAGTCAGGACTTTGTTACGATGACATAGGGTGTAATCAGGACTTTGTTACGATGACATATGGTGTAGTCAGGACTTTGTTACCATGACATAGGGTGTAATGAGGACTTTGTTACGATGAATAATGGTGTAGTCAGGAATTTATTATTTTATTTTTAAGACTTTTGATGATGCTATAACACGGTAGGTTTAATGTCTGTTACTAAACAGTGTCGATATTGCTTAAATCGAAACAATGATTTTAACAAATCCAACCTAATTACAAAATTATTCTTGTCGCCGACATATGAGTTAAATAGTAAAGTAAAATCAAGTATCAAGTATATTCTGAATCATTTCATAATTTTCAGTTATTATATTAAAGTGAAAAATTACTGTTAATTTTTAGAGTTACAATAAATATGGTAAAATATTATATCGTTCCTCATCAAGGAGTTTCTTCCCCTTGTTTTCATAAACTTCACCATGTATATATGTTTTATATAATTGTTTGTTTGTACCACCATTATCAGGAGAAGACTAAGATAGGCTATGCCTGATGTGTAATCCTTTTGACGCATAACATCTTTTGTCAATTAAATATTTTGAAATTGAAATTGAAAAAAAATGTTTGTGTTTTGACGAAAGCATGTATGGGAAACCGTTTGTCATTTTTTTTATAACTAATAGCTATTCTGAACTGTTGTATACAGCTATAAGATAATATTACGTTACCATTGCAATGACTCCTAGGTCGATTGGAATGTTTTAAATATCGGCAAGGGTCATCTTCGAGGCTTCTACTGCTCTATTTGATCCGGGTTCTGTACAGTTATATAGTGCATGTCTCGCTCCACTGAAAAAACAACTGACAATACTGTTTTAAGTTTGATTAAAACATGTCTACTCCGATTACAACCCTAGATATGCGTGAAAGATTTTCTGAGAATAACTGATAAACAGAGGCAATACCAAGAATAGTGAGGACTCATGTCAACGCATGATATAAGTATTGTAACGATATTGGCGCTGTGGCGATGTCTCCTGCAGGTTTATTAGGTAGCGTTGTACGTGGTTGACCGTATCTAATTTCGTAGTATTTGTTAAAGGACCTCTTACAGATACCATTGAATTTTGCCCACGAACCAATTAACCCCAGGTGCATTTTATAATACTTTGACAAAGAACCTGTGAGATACATCTAAAAGATTCAAAAGGCCTGTGCTAGGGATGATATAATGTTGTCCTCCCGGCAAATTCGTAAAACGATATCATATTTTCAAAAGTATATATTTTTGGAGATTTTGACTGAATTGGTGCACTTTTTATCAACTAAGTTATGTTCAAGTACACCTCAGAAGTGATATATAGGCACACAGAAATCACTAGTTTATATAGGGTCTTAAACTTAATGATTGATAGATATCTAGCATCTCTATGTTTATTATTTCCTAACGAATCATCCCATAGCTGTGACAAATAGCACAGAAAATCAGTTGCTGAACTCAGTTATGACCGTCACAATATTCACTTTCATACATTGCCTAATCCCGTTTATATATATATATATATATGTATGTAATATTTTTGTTTTGTTTGACCAAGGTTAATTAAAATTTTTGAATGTAATAACATCATAGAACGGAGTAATCCAAATAAAACTGAGTCATTGACTTTTAGTCATAAAAGGAACACAATTTATCCCGATATCTTATTCCAAAATGAAATTGTATGAAATGTAACTTCACATAAACACCTCGGTATATTTTTCTCTGCAGATGGTAAATGGCATCATCACATTGATTATATTTATGATAAAGCATGTAAACGTCTTAATCTACTAAAATCAGTAAAATATAAATGAGTCGTAAAACACTAGTCACTTTGTATACCTCTTATATTCGACCTATTTTAGAGTATGGTGATATTATTTTCGATAACTGTACCCAAGAAGAAGCAAATTTACTAGAATCGATACAAATTGAAGCTGCCCGCATTATCACAGGACTGCGTAAGGGAACCTCTCACTATAAACTTTACTGTGAACTTGGTAGGGACACCCTTGCTGCAAGACGGAAAAAACATAGACTAATACTTTTTTTATAAAATTCTCTTTGGAACAACACCAAATTATCTTAATGAACTAATTAAGCCATACTTTAATAATGCCAATCCGAATCTACTACGTAATGATAGAATGTTAACTATTCCACTATGCAGAACCAATATCTATGCAAAAAGTTTCATTCTAGCCACATTGAAAGATTATAATGAACTTGCAGCAAGGTATGACCTCACCAGTGTTACATCAATCTATCAGTTTAAAAAACTTTTAAAAATGTATTTAAGTGATATCAGATTAGAAAATGTTAATTATAATTATTTTAATGCTGGCACCAGGAAAAACAATATACTCCTTTGTCAGTTAAGAAACAATATGAGCAATCTTAACTTTGACTTACACAGAGATCATCTTACTGAATCTCCAGCATGTACGTGTGGTAATGGCCATGAAACAGTAGAACACTTCTTCTTATCTTGTAGTAAATATGATGAACCCCGAAGAATACTAAGAGAGAAATTACTCGGTCTAAATCAAAATCATAATCATTATAACTTAAATATGCTTTTGTCTGGCTGTGAAACTTGTAATAAATTAACCAATTTAAACATATTTGATAGTGTCATTGAGTTCATTAGAGCTACCAATCGATTTTTACCTGTATAGATCCTGATATCATCCCAATATTGATCTGCGATCTGCTTTTTATATTTTTCCTTACTAAAAATAGCATTAATAGATAGCACACTTTATTTTAAATATGGTCACCTACTCTACTCCCCCTTCTCCCCCCTCTCCCTCTATTCTGATTGGCATGTAATGTATGGCATCTAATTTATATTGTTTAACATATTATAATGATATATTCAAATTATCACATATGAAAGAATACATAACTGTTTGTTTATGTAATAAGTAAGGTTTGTTTATGAAATAAGTAAGGACAATACCAAGATTATGTATTATTCAAAATTTCTTTAATCTAAATTAACTTCATCTCATTCAAATCTATTGATATTAATGATATATTCCATCTTCAATGATAGTACAGTTATTTTATTACTAAAACTTGAATATAATATCCTTGACTGGATCCAAAGGTGGATGACCACTGGCAAATAAGCCATTATGGACATTTAGGCCTGTAACCTATGTGTGGATGGATCCAGTCATTTATATTATATTCTAATCTCTAAATTATGATTATATATATTTTGAAAAACAATAAATTTCGCACATAAGTATATTGGAGATGATATCTTAAATATTGTCCTTATCCCAACAGTATTCATCAATACAATTGCTACAGTATATGTTAATGAAATATGTTCAAAATTAGAATTTTGTTGAATCATATGTATTTTCTCATTGTTACTAGGAGAAAACTAATATAGGCAATGCCTGTTGTTTAATCCTTTTTCGTTATCCGAAATAAAATTTGTTGAAATGAAATAGAACGGAGTAGAAAAGGAAGTGTTATAACAATATATGAACGATAATGTGATAAGTTTTTCATCAATCAAAGTCTTTCTTTCACTGAACTTTGTTATAGCCATGTTTACATTGCTATGACGTCTGTTATGAAATAGACTTTGTTACTATTACGTTTGCAGTCAGGAGTAACAGTTTGATCGCATGATGTTTAGTTATTGCAGTCAGAACATTACAGCTATGACTTCGTAGTTTAAACGTTTGTAATCAGGACGTTGTTGCTATGTTATTTACTCTAGCCAGGTCTTTGTAGCAACGGAAAATAATGCCTTTATTGGCGGTTAATCGAGACGAGATAACATAAGTCTAACAATACGAACCCAATAACAAAAGACCTGCAATCGTATCACCTGATGAATAATAAAACAATGAAGTATCATGTTTGTGTTTTGACAAACGCGTGAATGGGAACCAATGTTTGCAAGACTATACTTGTTTTACAACTGAGTGAACCCTGAGATATAGCAATTATACACTTTTTATACACACAATGTACACAAAGGCATGTTTTCAATGGTAAATAGGAGGTTTAATGGTATATGTACACGTCTATCCGACATTAGTGAGGAAAACAAAATTACTGTGTGGCTTTATGTCAAATTTAAAGCCAAGTGTTGGTTAATCACACTTTTTAATGCTACAAATATTCAAATTCCCCATCCAAATAAAATACATTAAAGATGTATGTAGATATTTGTTGCAAAGTCACAAGTATATTTATACGCATGCCTATAGAGGCTGCTTTAATTAGGGTGCCCTGGGGTCAGCTCCTCGAACAGACCATATTGTTGTCCTAACGTGGGTGATTACACTGGGTGTCCTTTTAACTGTGAGATCGAGATTGGTTCGATGTGTTGCTTGTGTGAAATATATGTGTGTTCTGGGTTGCATTATCACGTATTTCTTAGTGCAGGATGTGTCTCATTTTATAGTACCTTACCAGTTGAAGCATCCCGCCAAACAGCACACAACGCACCCCACGATCCGGTATCATTACACTGAAAACGGAACATCAGTCGTCACATTCTCTTTCTGCTCTTCGCTATGCAGGAGTATACAATGATTGTTAACTATCATGTTTGACAATGCTGATCCACGCTGTTGGGACATAGTCTAAATCCTTGGTCGACTTAAGAGCGATTGGTTTGACTCTTGCATTTGTGAATATGAAGGATAGGGATGTTCTACCCAAGGGGCACATGATGTTGTAAAACCCAAGGCTTGTCGATGGTTTTACAACATTTTGTAATCTCGAGGGTAGAGTATCCCTATCCTTCATATCCACATATGAAAGGGTATTTTTCTCTCTTATTTCGACGTTTTATTGCAATTTAACAACTATGATATCCCGCCAATTTGAAAAAAAGTCCAAAGAAAATGGTGATTGCAAGTCAATTCTCCATACATGAAAATTGCGTGATATTTTCAACGCAAAAACCGTTGATTATAGTAAAACCAACACAGTTTCCGAAAACAAAATGTTAAATCGTTACTGAGAAAAATAGTAATTCCGTTGACGTCGTGACATCACCAGGCTGTATTGCATGGGTAGTCATGTAACACAGCCTCAGACGACATGAGTGTATTGCACAGACGAGTCAATATTACACCTGTAGGTATTAGAGAATATTAGGTATAAGAAATTTTCCTCCTCAACATTTTTAACCTGTGTTGAATTTGGTTTTTAAACTTTAATTTTGAATCCCCGCCCTTTCCCACCCTATAAAGGTTTTTATTTTGTATATCTCACATACGGGCTAAACGGCAGCTTTTACTTTGTAAACCCCACATTGGCTTTTTGGTTTATTTAATTCTTGAAGCAAATATTGTTTTATGTGTATTTCACATAAATTTTGTCATGTATTTTATTGATTATCATATGCTGTTGATTTAATAAATACCCTGTCACCCTCTGTGAGGGTGGCCTTATTCATTCAATATGGTTGTTATGTTGTTACTTGTAAGTATGTAGATGCATAAAATGCCCTATTACCAGCTCGGACTGAGTACAACAATCAAATATCACATATTCAAGTTGTTTAGTTATTTGGTATGAAATCCATGGAAGGATTATCAGGCTTTGGAACCTGTAAGCGCAGGATATATTTACCAAAATGAACATTGCTCCATATCTGTTGTGGATACCTGGAATCACCACCATCGGTACAACTAGTAATACTGAATGTTCTATTGACCTTGCAATTTAAATTGTTAGAACATGAGTAAGGCTTCCTATTATGGGTCTTCTGTTCACAATACTAATGCGATGACTACGACATTAGACAGTTACTCCTCTCAGATAAATATATAATGACTTTGTTGTTCTTGGGTTTGATTTTTTTTTTGGTGATATGAGGATCGCACGTTTTGTCTCCGTTGTTTACGCGTTTCTTTTGAATCGTGGCGTTTTATGGATCTGGTACTGTTTGTGTTGAGCCATCAGATATCTGGACTATCTGATGGCTGATCTTAGTTTGATAGGCCATCGTTAAGTGGGGGGTCGGCTGAGAGTACATTAGCGTTAGTTGTGTGATTATCCATCCTGGTGGCGGCTTTTGGTGGTTTAGTGTTATGATTGAAGTCGGCCTCGTTGCTGTCAAGGTTGTAGCATTATTTGTGTCTTTGCTTGATGGCAATCGTGGTAATCTTATCAATAAGTATCATGTTTGTGTTTGGGAACCAATGCCCATTTGTTTGTAAGACTATACATGTTTTACAGCTTAAATCACTGAAGGACAATCTCTAATGTGTTCAATGTGTTGCGTACGTGAATGCTGTGGAAACTGGACTAAGATTCTTTCCACTTTTACACTACAGGGACAGAATACAAGAATGTTTAATCTAATATCTATATATTTAAGTTGCTTAGTTATTTGATATCAAATATATGCAAGATAAGATATCAACATTGCTTAGAAGGTAAATTTAAAGTTCACTGATATTGGTAATCCAATGTAGACACTGTATAGTATGTCCGTAGATGGCAATCCATCAATAAGTTCACTGTTTCACACTTGTCTCTATTTGGAAATCCAACCTTTGAAAATATGTAATAAAAGTCCGATCTAGTGGACCGTCTTGTCCGCTTGACCGTTGGGATCCAACTGGCGTCCAAATATCCAAAAGGCGTTTTTATGAAGTGACTACTGTCCAGTTTGGCAGGTAACTCCGGATGTAAGGTTAATAACATAACAATTAAAAGATTTGACAATAGAGTGTGCGCTTTGATATAAAATGACTATGACACCATCGCCTCAGGTAGAGACATCGACAGTATAAACACTTTGATTGATAAGTGAAGAATTGAGCGTCATATTAATTGGCGGTAATTCCACAAAGATAAGGACATTTGGTAGATCTGAAGATCAGAACAATTAACTATCAAAACATTCACAGGTAAATTACAAACAATTATGTAAGAACACTAAACGTACGAAATTTCGCTATGATAACTTCCTCCGCGCTCCGTTAGACTCTGTCCCAGAGTCTAAATGAAATTGTCAAACAAGTTAGGTTTGTGAAAATGAATAATGTTCATTCAATAATTGTCCTTCAAATAAACACATATGTAATAAAAGTGGATATTGTTGTTCTCAAGAGACTGTCATTTAATAACTTCTTAATATATAGAAGAATTATAGTCTAAGCACGGGTTTCGCAAAACAACTAAAAGGGTTTTAATAGTAGCCGAAATCGTTTGGCCGAAATGGTTGGTTATAGTTAGGAGGCGCATACTGTTGGTAATTTTGTCGGGGAGTTTGAAAATTTACAAAACAATTTTCTCTTTCAGAAATTTGAATTTTGCTTTTAATATCAGCAACTATTTTCTTTGTGATTTCTTCTTCGAGACGAGCTATTTTTTCAGATTTCTCATTGCTTCTTGTTTCGAAAAATTCCTTTTCAAGTTTCAAACGCTTATTTTCATTCTGATACATATTGAACGTGTTTGCAAAGCTTGCTTTGAGTCTATTTGTATAAGCTTTCACCTATTTCTGATTGCAAACGTTCATTTTCTGCTTCAAGCTTGGAATAAGTGGTGTTGAGTTCTTTCATTTCCAGCCCGTTTTCATTCGTGCCATGCTTGATTTTGATTGCTGTTACAATTTGTACTTGATTTGGATTTCTTTTGTTTATTTTTGTGAATTCTGAGTCTGAAAGTTCCGAAAATGGAAATGAACATGCGATTGATTTCCGCGAGATAAATTCTGTCATTCGTTTTGCGTCCCTGCTTTTATGAAACGTACTTTTCGATTTAGGTTTTGGATTGGATTGGTCCGAAATTGGACGCTTTGAAAAACAGGCCCGTGCAAAATGTCCGAATTTGCCACATTTGAAGCATTGGGCTGATTTTGCTTGACAGTTGATATTGACGTGCTCTTGAAAACAATGTAATACCCACTTACCACATCTATAACACTGGTTTCGGGGCGATGACTGCGAGGATTGTGGACTGATGGATGACATCGAGTGTCCCTGGTGCTTTGTAACCATTGTTTGGCAAATTACAAACAATTATGTAAGAGCAATAAACGTACGAAATTTCGCTATGATAGTATCAGGATTTGGAACCTGTAACCAGGATATATTTACCAAAATGAGCATTGCGCCATCTCTGATGTGGATGCCTGGAATCACCGGTAATCCTGACGCTATATTTACGGTGTATGCCATCGGAACAACTAGTGATACTGAATTTTCTATTGACCTTGCTATTCTAGGTGTATCGATTTGCATTTCAATTTAAATTGTTATAACATTAGTAAGGTTTCCTATTATGGGTCTATATGGGATAACTACAACATTAGAGACTTACTCCTCTCAGATAAATATACATAAATAAAAAAGGAGTAAACTTCAGGCCGACGATGAGGTTATATCTTCTAATTTTGTTTCACATTACTCGATAACCTATTGAGTGTACAGCTTTATCCTTGTTTTTATTATATTAGGTCATCTGACATAAAAGGTCAGGATGACCCATAGCCATCGTGCTTCGTCCGCCGCCGTTCGTCGTGCATAAACCTTTCATTCATGTTATTTCCTCCTTCATTCCATCTTCTTCTACGTTTACTGCGCTCCTTTATGTACTAGCATGTACAATATATAAGCCCCATATGAAGTTGTTATTGTTTGTGTGTGCATGTATATATTAGATATTGGATATTTAATAGTGTGGCAAGCATTAATATACACACTGCATATAGGCGAGAGTATATGATGTATAGTTTGTAAACAGTGCAGTTTGGAATGAAAGACTACTACGTTTGTTTAAATGACTTTAACCTTCATTCGACAATTTAAAGACTTTCTGTCAATAACTAAGGGGTCTAGATACTCATATTAGGCATGTAGCATGAATGAAAGAACGATTACCAAGTTTGTTCAAATGGATTTTCTTGGTTCTTCTTTTATGGCAATAGTCGTACAATATATCAGAATTTTCTATTGATGATTCCTTAAAGGTACACAATACCTTAATCATTATTCGAAGAAATTGTGAGCATCTTCCAATGTACATTGTATGTGCATTTTCTTGTATTTTATTTATTGACACACTTTATCCTGTATTTTATACCATTGAATTTCGCACTTGATTCTGTATTTTCATCCTATTGAAATGTACACTTTATCTCAAATATTCACCTTCATTTTACTATGTCAGTTCTTGACAGTTATGACATAACTTATTTTTGAAGAGTTTGCAATTTTTAGACGTTTCATTAACTCATCGTTGTTGACGTCAAACCATTCGTTTGTGACTACTATTAAAGTTATATGTGCCGTAACTGGGCGATAATTTTGACATGCTATTTTTTCATCATTAATTTATTAAAAACCATAAGGTTTGATGAATAAAGCTGTAAAAATCATAAAATGGCTTCAGATGACTCATAAACGTTAGTAATAACACAGAAATTTTGTACTGTAAAATTGTTGTTTTTATGCCTTAAATATGTTTAAATGAAAACATACCTGCAGAAGTCACTTTATAATTACTAAAAACATTGTAAAAATGTGTAATGAAATTGTTGACCACAATTTGGCTTCATGGTCTCACCGTATGTACTCATTTCACTTCACTATTGATGTAAATAAATGATTTTTGGCAGTACTGCTAAAAATCATTTTCAGCTCTTATTTGTACGTGTAAAATTAAAACCTATGCATTGAAAGCACTGAAATTTTCAAAAAGTTGGTAATTTTTGGTGCTGAATAACATATTAAAAGTTCATCTTGATTCGTGAGTATGAAAAATACGGCACATATAACTTTAACGTATTATCTTCTAGTAATGGTTTTACCGGTATGCAGGGGGGTCGAACGTGTCTTAGTATGCGAAGGTGTAATTTAGAATGCGAAGCAAATTATGACATATTTTAAAAGGTTTTTTAATTGAAATATTTAATTTAATTTCGGTGATCACGGAGCAACGTGAACGGAAAATCATAATTCATGGTACTACATTATAAAATGAGCTTATTTATATGTTTTTTCAGCGTTTCGAGTAATTTTACCTTTCATCATACAAATGTAGATTTTTCGGTATGCATGACAAAAAAGTGTCAGCTAAATTTGATGTTGATTCCATCAGAGAATGCTTCACACAAAAACAATCTACCACTCTAAAATAACTACATCACATATCAGCAGTTATACCACTTCCAAATACATATCTTCATCACATGTAAAGTTAGGCCACATCATACCAAAACCGGTGGTGTTCTCGACTACGCATACCACTGATTGCGTACAGCGAAATAAAATGATCGGTACTGTAAATTCAGCGATTTCTCACAATGGACACATGGAAGACATTGATTAATAGGTTATGTTACAGCTTTTTATCTATCATACGTTTGTTCCAACAAACTACAATTTCACATGTAGCAAAATAAAGCTGTTCTTTTTGTGTATGAAATTCGCGTGGTTTTCTTCAATATATTTTTAATTAGATGAGAACAGTAATCATCTCTTGTATTTTTAGAAACAGCAATCATTTTGTCACGAAAACGCAATATCAATAAGAGGGTTGCATGAAGCACAGAAGAGACGTGAGTGATTTCCCAATCATGGCTCATACTCGAAACATTTCGCATACCAAGACATTCGACCCCCTGGGTATGGCTACTCTGATGGTTCTTGTGTTGTAGCATGATGAGCTGAATAATATGAAATAATATAAGAGAAGAATAGATAAGTGAATATTGATGACCATAAATGGCTCATTAAGCTATAATCTTGTGCGACGTTTGACTTATATCTATAGTAAATTGTTTGTAGACACGAAGGAAAAACCTCTTGCACCACATCCATCTCTGGCCGCCTTTGTGGTAGGGAACTCCCCGATGCTCGTCCCTAAGCCCTGGCCACGTGCGAACTTCCAAGAAGCACTTTTAGACACTCTTTTATATTTTAAAGGTAAGTAAAGTTAATAATATAATATTTGATGATAATATAATAATATTTCGTTCCCACGCAATAGTATTTAGTTCCCACGCAATAATATTTCGTTCCCACGCAATAATATTTCATTCCCACGCAATAGTATTTCGTTCGAACGCAATAATATTTCGTTCCCACGCAATAATATTTCGTTCTCTTGCAATAATTTTATTTATTTCATGTCCGCTCCCAGCCACCGTACATAGGGCTAGCTACTATACTATGCTTAAATAATTTTGAATTTGTGGTCAGAATACAATGAGAAATACGAAACTGAAGCCATTAAAGTTTAGTGTTTTTTGTTACTTTAAAAGGAATGTTATAAATATGCTTCCACTGTTCTTCATCTAATAAAAATTCTTTTTGCCATTTCAGCTTACCTGTAGGTTCTGTTTCTGACTTATTAAGAATAGTACATTTGTATATAGAAATTGTGAATTTTTCATATTTGAAAGAAAATCTGTATATTTAGGGGAACATTTGGACGTATAAGTGGTAATAGGTTTTGCGGCTGAGGGTTAGGCAGACGTTTACGAAGAGCAGATATCAGTCCTTGAAATTGAAGGAAGTTGATGTGTAAATTATCATATTTTTGTAAAAAATTCTTCAAAAGAGTAAAAATTTATGTTAATTTGATCTTTCAGAAGATCAGCAATTGTGTGAACTCCTAATCTATACCAAGCTCTGTAGAAAACGGGTTTACCATCAACAGTTATATTTTTGTTATGACAGATACTTTCTGTTAAAATGGATTTATTTTGTAAATCTTTAACTTCTTTGGAACAGTTCAATTTATACCAGGTATCTTTCCAAAAATCATTTGTACAAAGGTTAATATATTTTAAAATATATTCACCATCAACATTTAATAGTAAATCAAAATCAATGTGTTCTTTTAAAATAGATTTCAATTTCCCTTCGCAGGTGTATAATCTCCTGATCCAACCTAATTTAAGGGAATTAATAAAAACATTTAAATTAACCATTTTCAAGCCACCATTAAAATATTCTTGAACGATATTGACTCTTTTAACTTTGTCTGTTTTACTATCCCATAAAAATTCAAATAAAATTGTATTTATTTCTTTTATAACCTTTTCACTTGGGTCGGGAAGAGATATGAATAAGTGGTTAAATTGAGAAATCATTAGTGATTTTATTATATGGACTTTACCAATAGGAGTCAGTTTCCTTTTTTTCCAGGCGCTTTTTTTTCCATCAGATTTTTCAGTTTAACAATTTTTTTGTCAAAATTTAGCTTTGGTATATTATCCAGATTTATATCAAAGTCAATACCAATTAGCGTAAATTTAGTTTTTCCCCGATTAAAATTGAATTCCGGAAGCATCCTTTCGTTATTGTATTTCATGCTACCAATCCAAATTATTTCAGTTTTGTCTACATTCATGTTTAGACCAGATATTTTTTTGAAAAGAAGTTAGTTCTGTTAGAGTCTCACTAAGTGATTTCTCAGACCCATCTAATGTGAGAAAGGTATCATCAACATATTGTGATGTGAGAATATCAAAGTTCTCTGTTTTGATTCCATTTATATTAAGAAAAATTCCTAGATATCTGAAATTGAACCTATACCAAATAAAAAGGGCTACCAAGTTTGTTAATATGAATGACTTTGACCGAAATTCTTTGTTGGTAAAAAAACCCGTCCAGTGACAATTTCTAGTTTTCTTGGTATGTTTCCAAACATTTTAATACCAAGGAATAGGTATATACCGTTTAGAAAAACAATACTTTTATAATACCGTATGTTATTTAAATCGACATACAAACAGAGATAAATGAACATGTGTAGCAATGTTATATCATACTAGTATACACGATGATCAATGTTATATAATCTCCTTGCTGTTTGTGATTCTGCTGTGCATGTCCCATCACATTCCTTAATAATAATATTGAGATAAGAACAATTGTTATTGTTTGAATGTTTAAAATCAGAAAGTTTATAAGAACTAAATACTATAAGGTTCTCGAAAAGATAGATAATTACTATCAAGTACAATTTACTTTCCATATATTTCTTTCAGATCCATGGATTATATTTGAAGAATCACCTATTGCGGAAACACGAGTCACTAAAAATGGGACTGTCACGGAAATGACATTAGAAGCTATAGAGAATTACACAACCATCTTTAAAGGTAATTTTTTGTTATCGATAAATAGCCATATTGCAAACCAAATTATTTTAGTGTTGGAAGAAATGCCCCTGAATTTCGCAAATACATAGTTAGAAGTCGCGAAATACATCGCCGTAAACAAATATGCAAACACATGTAAAATAGAAACAAAATGCTTATAATTAGTAGGCTTTTCTAAAATTATATCGCTTTGAAAACTAAGTTTACAGTACTAAATTGCTAGTGAAATGTAAAGGCCCTCTACCTTTCTGAAACAAAAATTCGAAAGACAATAACAGAAGAAAATTTACATCGATAGTCTAAGATGAGGTTACAACACCGATTAAATGCGAGATTCCTTGCGTAATTTATTTGAACAATGAAGATTCATTTCTCCGTTTTACTATCCATGCGCAGTTAACGCGTGGTTATTAAGATGACGGCGGGAAACAAAAGACAGCCCGCGTTATGAAAATTAACATTTAATTTATTTTATTTAAATTTTTCAGAAGGTGATGATAACTGTAGCATTACCTGTCAGCTTATAATTGTCTCTAAAACTTTACAAAATTATCAATCTCATTTTACATTCCCATTTTAAACATTAAAGGGTTTGTGCAGTCAAAAATGATAATTTCAGTTTATGCTGGAAATGGCTTTATTAGAACGTGTAGAAACCGCTCCGTGCCGCGTGCGACCGAAATAACCTTTAAGCCGTCCATATCGAGGTCCAAAATTCTGACCGCCCGATTATGCATATTTTCTAGCTCTAAACCGTGTGACGTCATAATAGTCCGTGGCTTATAGCTGTACTATAACTGATGTGCTATCACTTACATCGACGGTCACAGGAAAAACCGATCAACGATTTTTTATGATTACTTTTGAGTGAAGTTAATCGTACAATAACTTTGGCTCGAATGTAAATAACTAAAAGAGTGAAATTCGATGTTTAAAATACTCTAATTTATGTACAGTGTATAATAGCAGGTATATTCGTGTAATTATGAAAGAAAATCCACAAGGAAATAAAAATTTTGGATTTTTTGTCGAGGAGTTCAGCAACGAATAAGCTTTAATTAGATAATATTTTCCTGTAGTCTGTATCTTTGATACATTGTGAATTACAAAGTTTGTGACTGTATAATGGCAGTTTACCAAAAATGGTTCTAAGAACTATTTCAACCAAAGATTTAACCTTAAAGATGCTCCACCGCAGACAGAGCATAACTAATATTCATCATTTGAAAAATAATTGGCGTTTAATCGTGTATATATATGCCTTGTTAACACAAAAAATAACATAAAATAATTTCTTTTGCCTTTGGTGCATGCGCAATCAGTACTTCATTCTATATAGGACATAGTACCACGGATTTTTTTCGGGATGCAATTAATTATTTTTCATATATTTAAAGGGACAATTCAGTTTAAAAGAACATTAAAACTTGTACATATATCGGAGAAAAAAAAACAGTTCTAATGGAAATTAGATCAGTCGGTTTTACTTTGATATGCCAGAAAAGCCCATGGTGGTGAAATGCGTGTGTAATGATTACACATTGTGGTCGAACATCTTGTATGCCGAACGCTGTCCTTTGCTCGTAGAGTAATGCAACTTTTGTCTAGAACTGCTCAAATCGCTCTGACAGTAGTGTGTTTACCTTATTAGGTTAATTATCTTGCCTCAAAATCATTTTATCACCTCCTCAGTGGTTATGTAGTTCATTTGTTGAGGAAACCTTTCAGAAAAAGGTATATACCAACAGTCCTGAAAACACACACTACATAAATGACTTTGGTAAGAGAGAACGGACGGCATCTACTCCCAACAGTGCTGTGGATCGTCCTACCTCTAGAGCACGATTATCATCTTTCGAGGCTGGTAATGGGTCTTTCGAAGCCAATGGTCATTCCAGCGAGCATCACCCCCAACTTAACCTAAAGGAGACAACGAGTCATGGAACGCCATTCAACCTGAGATAGGGAGGCGCGGAGAGTGACTGTACGGATTCTATATCCGTGGTTTCATGGAATATCGGGAAAGGTCTTTGCAAAAAGTTGAATGACAGTGACTTTTTAGAAACCATTAAAAATAACGATATTGTGTGCATTAGTGAATGTTGGATTTCAGAAGAAGATGTAATAGAATGTCCTGGTTACTCTAGTTTCGCATTTCCTAGGAAAAGCGGAAGGGGAGGGGGCATAGTTATTTTTTACAAACATAATTTATATAATAACATTACAGTTGTACATAACACCAACGATTCAATAATAGTTCTGAAATACACCAAACAAAATTGTACAATTCATTTTAGTTTTTGTTACTTTCCCCCGGAAAATAGTGTATTTTATACATCTAATAATACTGACTTGTTTCAGAGTTTAGAGGAAGCACTTGTCAAATATAATAATGAAGGTTCGGTATACGTGCTTGGAGATCTTAATTCGAGAACAGGTGTTAGACATGATTTTATTGAGAATGACATACCAAATAATGATCTACTAGATAGATTAGAACGTTTTAACTACAACAGCGATGCAAACTTAGAGATTAGAAGTAATATGGATGAATATGTGAACTCATTTGGTAGAAGACTTTTATCGTTGTGTAAAGCTAGTGGTTTACGTATTGTCAATGGCCGTCACGAAGGTGACAGAGATGGAAGTTTCACTTTCTACAGTAAAAATGGAAAAAGTACTATAGATTATTTATTGACATCTATTGAAAACTTTAATGATATTAGCATGTTTAAGTCTGGAAATTTTTTAACGATTTCAGATCATGCACCTATCACTTTTAGAATACGATTGAATTATAAACATGATGCTTTGTCTACAAGTACACGATCTAGAAGTAAGGAAAGAGCTGAGTGTGAGTCTGTTAAATGAAAAAATGAAAATATTAACATCATTCAAAAAAGCCTGAGTGATAATTCAAGTAATTTGATGAATATAAGTAACAGAATAGTTAGTTCCCAAAAAGATGTAAATGGTGTAATTGATGATTTAAAATTGAAATTATTGACGCTTGTGTTTTACCTTATTGTGAGGTTCGTAAAGCGTATTCGAAGTGTAATATGTCTGAGCCAATTAGAGCTTAAAGGTGTGATGATAAACCATGGTTTACAAATGAATGTAAGAAAAAGTATGCTGACTATAAAAAGGCATTGACAAATTTTAATAAAGTTAAGTCAGAAGTTAATCATCATATACTTATTGACAAAAAACAGAATACAAAAGATATGAAAATAAATTGAAAAGACAATACAAGAGATGTTAGATCTGATTAGAAAAAATAATCCGAAACAGTTCTTTAAATATTTCTCGAAACAAAAAGCTAAAGTATCGCAGTCGGATTTAAAGATTGATGATTTTTGTACCCACTTCAAAAACTTAAATAATAAGGAATTTGACAATGCCTACATTTGGAGTAACGGAGAGCCTAGTTTTGAAGAGTTAGACAGGCAGATAAGCACCGATGAAGTGTTAGCTGCCATACAAAATCTGAAAAGGGGCAAAAGCTGTAGCGAAGATGACATTTTGAATGAGGTTTTCATAGACTGTTCGAATGAACTACGTCTGTGTATTACTAATGTTTTCAATAATATATTCAGGTCTGGGTTTTTTCCAGAGTCATGGTCCAAAGGTTGTGTAGTACCAAAAAAGGTGATATCAATGACCCAAATAATTATAGGGGGCTGACATTAGTTGTATGGGTAAATTATTCACATCGATACTTAATATACATATTATTTTCGGTATAAGTTCGGTACTGTTACTCCAATATCACATAACTGATAAAACCGTCCACATTTTATTTTTACTCAAAAAACTGTGCTGTGTTTGCATCGTTATGGCAGAAGTTTGAAATAAAAACACGGATTCTAGATTTATTCATGCTAAATTTTGGGATTTTACTCGTAAAAAGATAGTGTTACATTATACTGGTTTTTTTATTACACAGAAATTTACATATGCTATCTAAATCTCAGTCCAGACTGATCCGAACATCATTTTGATATCGCTAACAAATTGGACTGATTATCTAATCTAAAGTTAGATATATGCTTGTTTGAATGTTTGAAATGGTGTAAATGGAATGTATTGAAACTGAAAATATCTATATCATAAAGTTAGAATAATTATTTTACTCGAAAAACTCAAATTGTAGATCTAACGTATACGTGTATGTGCTGTATAGATGTATAGTACTAGCTATAGGCTTACCTTGTGTAGCCGCGGACTACTGTGACATCACAAGACCACGTGACCGCCTAGCTCAATATATCTGAACCGTAGTCGACACTACCCGTAAATCACGACCAAAACCAACCGATAGCGCTAAAAGCTAGGCGACTTGTTGGGTGGAACTTAATTTTTCATTCATCCAAAGCAATATCCTGACGTATTATCAAAAAAAAATTGGCTACACAAATCCTTTAAAAGCCATTTCGGAAAGGTAGTGGAACTTTAATATGGCTCTATTATCAAGTTAAAATCAAATATTTAAAAGATAGCCATTGTGATATTAATCACCACTATGTTTTTAAACTAATTGCGTTGATCAATGGATGATTGTTCTACATGATACATACTATACTGTGAATAGTTCTTCATAACGTCACCCTGTTTTGACCTTCTGGTGAGCGCTCACCACTGAGTTAGGCTCTAGGTTCTGTCCCCTGGCCGAGATATACCAAAGTGAATAATAATGATAGTTTCTGGTCCTGCTTAGCGCTCAGCATTCTACTATAAAAAAATACACAACACGAATATATCACAATCTCCCAAAATACGCACCTCACACTTCATACACACTATACACCGCATACATGTTGCGAGGCCGTCCTTACATGACTCTGGCTATTAATAGGACGTTAATTTAAACAAAATCTGTGGCAGTCATATTTCTTCAGTTCTACTATTATTGTTCGTAAAGTTTTATAGTTAATTAAAAGTTATATATCTTTCTTAATTGAAAGTGTTAATAAATTAGCATGGTTTATCACTGTAAATGAGGTTCTGCATTTCATGTAATGTGGATTTGCTCTTATGTTATCTAATTCGTCATATTTTTTCAACAAGATGCAGATCCACAAGAAAAAGCCTATCCGGACACGTTTTTATTGATTGGAATAAAACAGGTATATAGTATTTCTTATCCTTTTTTAAACGTGTTTGTGAATTCTTAAAAGATGGGTATGTATTACTTCCTGCCGTTTGAAGGCTACTCAGTGATAAGCAAACTATTTTTGCGTTGAGACACTTTAGGATCAGCTGCATATATTGTATGATATTCAAGACATACTTTCTTCTGCACACTCAGTGTAATTTCAGAGGTCAAAGTTCAAATTGTGAAAATTGATGTTTTAATTCCTTACGTCCAAATTAAATACATATGATAGTGAAAATGATTGTTTGTTGCTTGCAGTTTTGCCTGCAAATTAGTATGTGAATAACAGTTCAAACAGATGACAAACTGAAGAATTAGGTCCTAGTTAATCATATTTTAGCATTAAAACTTTAATGACTAACTGGGGACTTTTGTTTTTAAACCATTCGCTAGATTGAGATTGATTTTGAACACTTCATAATGAGCTTGGCATCACGTAATAAATGATGTTAGCTTTTAACTCTTATGTATATATGTAAATGGTGTATCGTTACAGGACACGAAAACTCTAAATGATGTATCTGATAAACGTTTGCCCAAGGAATATGACAATGTCTTTGAAAAGAAAAAGCCATATTATGGCTCATTAGTGGACTTTCAGAAGGCACTGTCAGAAAAGAAGACATCGCCCCTGAAACTGACCAACCACGTGTTTGGTAAGTACAGTAATAATTGATCATATAAAATATTGGACTTCATGTGTTTCTTCTTTCAGACTTTGTATATACGTTACAAAACTTAAAGATAACTCGCAAAGATGTATAGAATGTGAAGTATAATGCCTTGGATTCGATTACAGAGTTTTAAAACATATTTTAGCAGAGAAAATACATGTATAATAAGGGCGCGGTACTAGGGCACGAAGTGCGATGCACTTCTAAGGTAACACATACATGAAAATATAAGAGAAAACCCAATCTTCAAAATTCAATCCTACATACTGACAGCTTCGGTTTGCGGTCGCCATATTTTTACCCTGCATGAATATGGTGTTTGAAGTAAGCTCATTACATAATTGAGTGGTTCACACGCTCTTATGATCCGACGAACATAATCTTCATCCGGCAGAATCTCAGTGCTATCGCTCTTAATTTGCAAGCGTTCAATCAGCTGACAAAAAACGGAATATCTTTTACTGAGAAAAAATGTCTTTCTTCTCAAATGGGGGTTTGGGACAAGGATAGAGTGTGAATTTACTATGAATAAAATAAGATCATTAGGCTACGCTATTTCCATAAATTGCACTTTATAGCATTGCATAATTAGTGGGTACTGAATCATCTGGCTGCGCCCTTTAAAACCTTGTCTTCAGTCATGTTATGAAGATCAATAGCCTTCCACAGGGACCTGATAATTAGTTACAGTTTATATAGTTATCCCCCACCAGAGTGCACAAAGAACATTTTTAGATGTTTTAGGGGTCTAGATCAAAAATTGGAAAAAAATCATACTCTACACGTAAAGAATGGAAAGCTCCGCGATACAAAACGTCTACCCCACCTAGCTTTAGCGGCTAAAATCATATCACATTTCTAGCACGTCTTCACAAAACGGTTTCTACTGTTGGAAAGAGCGATAGCTTTCCTTTCAAAGTCATCGCACATACTTTTGAAAGTGCCGTCACTAAGACGACAGCAGCCCAAAAAGTACACAAATATAAGCCAATCGGGGTCTAGAAAATCATCTTGGGAATGGGGATATGTACAGTGAGTTAGGAATTGCAATTATTAACTCTCAATGATTTAAGTTAAACGATTGTCACTACTGCTATTTAAGAATTTACAATCGGTGTTACCAATGCAAGAGTATTGGCTCCATTTTATATATTGTCTTTGCTGAGTTACATATATACTTATTTATGTAATAAATTTGAAGAAAAATCCTTACGGACGAAAAATTTACACAAGAAATGAATAGTCAGTCATAACGTTATTGTTTTTATTTCTTGTGTACCTATATATATACTTATTCATCCAGAACTCAAGATACCGACCATTTTAATTGTGGTTGAAGGAGGTCTGAACACTGTTGAACACGTGGCCAAAGCTGTCAAAGCACAACTCCCTGTGTTGCTGATACGCGGATCGGGGAAGGCAGCTGATCTCATTGGAGCCTGTTTGAGGTAAGGGGATTCATATTTAAAATTCATATAAGTTGAGATGAGGAAAAGTCGCCTTTGCATAAACCAGACAGTTTTCAAAATGTTTATACGTAAACTGATTATACATATCAGAAATTATTTTTGTATCACGATTTATAATCAATTCGTATATAATTTTGGAGGCAGATGTAAGCTGGAGTAGTTTGAGAAAATTAACGACCTATGGCCAGAGATGAAGGCCTCTAGGTATAGTGTCAAAATGTTTTACCATAAGGCCCCAGTCCGTGACAGTCCCTCGGGATTTATCCATTTTTTATAGAAAATTGATTTCCTTTCTTCGGATGCTGCACATCAAATGTTAACTTCGTACTTTCAACTTACAACAAAAGAATAATTTAAAGGAATTTGCAAACAAGTCCCCTATATGGACCCAAACAATATGGCCAATAAAGGTCAGACCCATGGTTTGTACAAAAACCAGCCTATCGGGGACACAAATCTGGCCCCCTTTCCCATTTCTAGTCAACTTTTGTCAACAAAACTTCCATTACTCATTAGCTGTAGTATTGTTACTATGTGCTGCAACTACAACTGTAGTACGGTCCATTACCAAGTTCTTTCTTGGACACAGGCACTATTATTATTAAACACAAACTAAATGCTGCCGACAATATATACAAATAAATGGCTAGTCTACCTGACTCCAGATCACACATTAACAACCATTTTCTGATTCATTTACACCTTATATATATAACAATTGAATCACCTTGAACGCCGTGTATCGAGGCTGTTTCACTTGACAGTCAGTTCCTCGTGTACAAAGTACACAGTATTACGATACCTATACCGAGACACCTGTGACTACAATACCGAGTCACCGCGGCACCGAGTGCTTTGGCAAACCTAGTCTCGCTGTTCAAGCAACACGTCGCCCTTTGTTACTGAACACCTGGAATCGAGCTGACACCCCGTTACCATTCACTCGTCAGTACGTCGCTGTATACTGCAGTTCCCTGTAACGTATACCCCAAAGTGATAACAACAGTGGAACCCCGACTTTCTCAGCTGGAATTGGTCACCGTCAGAATCTTGCCGAAGCGAATCTAGCTAGACTATATATATATGTAGATGATTCTTGGTAAACAGAATTTCAATTATTAACTACTTATTAATTTCAACAGCAATCAACCTCTCGTTGATAATATATCTTCCCTATATTTAATTGTAAAATTAGAAACTATTTACAACATTGTAACACTGCCCATTTCTTTTTTTTTTTTTTTTTTTTTTTTTTTTTTTTTGTAATTGTTTATTTTTCAAGGCATTTATACATACATGTAGTATAAAAACAAAAAGCAATCATTTGTCATCAATCATCATTATTATCATCATTATCATCATCATCATTATCAGCATCTTATCATCATCATCATTATCATTGTCAATACTAATATGTTATCATTATCATCATCATCATCATTATCAGCATCTGATCATTATCCTCATGAACATCATTATCATTAATAATCATAAGTATTACCATCAAAATCAACATCATCCTTATCGTCATATCATCAACCATCATCATCATTATTGCCTTTCATAAACGTACACATACACCGTTATACACACTCTTATACACACCTTAACACACTTTCACTCACACATACACACAGTCTCTCACCTTCATTCACACACAAGTCACACTCAGATACACACGAGCATACACATGGAGAAACAAGAAAAAAATTTACAAAAAGAAATGGAATACTGTATATGGAGATACAAAGTTTAGAAAGGGGAGGGGAGAGGAGGTAGGGAGATTCAATCATTGTAGTTTTAATATACTCTAGAGAAAGGAAATTGTATTTAAATATTTTGACTGGAAATTTATATCTTAATTCGGCACTGAAAGGGTCAAAGAAAAACTTAAAACAGTCTGTTAATAGTAATATGGTTATTGTGTTGATATAGATATATGTATAAGTACGTATACATGTACATGCATGTAATGTGTATGTAAATATGTATATATATACTTGGTATATATAATAAATTAATTAATAAAATTAAATTGAAAAATGTGTGTACATAAGGGAAAAAAAAAAAAAAAAATGTATTTAAAGTTCTAATAATGGTTTCCATTTCCTTAAATTAATTTCAAACAATTGTTTTTTCCCTTGATTGTTGTTATTGTTTAAAAATTTCAGAGCTGATAAGTGCTCCTTTATAGTATTAATAAGGGCATTTAGGTTTAAAGATTTATTTAAGCATCTAGTCTTATAAATGTAGTGTTTTATTATAATGATTATTTCGTTATCAATTGGATTAGTATTTGGTGATAGAATTCCGAATAGGTGAGATTCTTTGTTTGTAGAAAAAGGAATAAATAGAATGTCCATTAGAGTTTCAAGTTCCTGTAATAAGCTCTGAACCTCTATACATTCCCATAGACAATGGACTATCGTTTCTGTTGCGTTGTTACAAAATGTACATAAAGGGCTTGTAGCTAGCTTGGCTTTGAATAGGAAATTATTTGTGACTAATATATGGTGGATTATTCTAAGTTGGAACCACTGTAGCTTTGTACTGTGGGAGACTAAAAAAGGAATTCTGTATATTTTTTTCCATTTATCTGTGTCATAGTTAAATTGCTGTCCCCACTTCGTTATTCCAGTTGGTACAGTGGCTGGTGTAATAAGACATTTGTAAAAATCTTTTGAGCCTTTTCTATTTCTGAAAAAAATTTCAAAAAGCAGGGGAATAGATGGTTGAACTGTTCGCTGAAATGGTAACAACGAGTTTGATATCTGCCCATTTCTTAGCTGTTAAGTAATTAAAGACTTGTCATAAACGTCCGGAAACCAAGGGGAATAAATCTAATCAAAATATCGTTCAATTATCGATCAATTTCATCGGGTTATGAAATAAATTTTGTTTGCAACCTTTTGTGAGAATCCGCTACGCGGATTCACACAGTTTGCAAACAAAATTTCTTTCATACCCCGAGGGAATTAAAAAATAGTGACTTCAATGCTCATAATTAATTTTCCAGGCTAGTTATAAAATGAAATACGTTTACACGTACGATTCCATTGATTTTTTCCAGGGGATTATTTTTTTCCAAAACAATACGCAACGTCAATGTTTCTATTGTGACGTCACGATAACGTCGGGATTTCCGCGCCATTCTCGGATTTTTTTTCATCGTGGAATGAAAAAAAAATGAATAGGCCAATCAGAAAGCCAGTAACAAAGAGAAAATTAATTATTTATTCATAATGAAATAAACTATATATAATCTATATATAATTCATCGACATAATATCGATAGTCGGTCATGGCAGAAAGAAATTATTCAAATGGAATAGTTCAATTTCCCTTCAAACTACAACCATTCGCTTCAGTATAAATACAATCAATTTGCAGGAATGTCCTCTTTTCTCTATGTTGAATCCCGCACCTCCGGCACCAGAGTGTCAGACTCAACTTTTCAGCAAGGATGTTTCGATAAGTAAAAAGGAGGCCATAGTCCCTATTTATTGAAGATCATTCTCTATGGATGTTTTATTTGATATACCCCTCATAACTTTACAGTTTACTGGCTGAAATATTGCTATGTCTAGTTCATAAGTTAATATCTTGAATGACAACATTTGATAACAACCACTGATTTATTATTATTTTTGTTTATTACTTATAGAGATGAACACGCATTGGCGACAGAGGCACCCTTGCTTTTTGGAATAACTTTCTCTAAGGAAAACTTCATTTCCCTTGAGGAAAATATAAACATCATCAAGCAAAACAGGAGTATGGTTTGTATATCATAAGTAGCCTAGTAAAAGCAAAGAAGCTCCCTATTTGATGAAAAATATTGGCATTGTCATATCTTATGTATTTATTAGAGCGCAAATTTCTACGCGCCTTCGACCGAATATGTATCGAAGGCAAAACATCAGAAGCGTCTAAAAACAGAAGTGTAACCTCTAAACTTTGCATACTCTATATGTAATTCATTGACATAATATCGATAGTCGGTCATGGCAGAAAGATATAACTGAAATTGAATTGTTCAATTTCCCTTTAATCTTGTGTTTCTATCAAAAGCGGAACACTTGCCCTGTATCAAAAATGAGCGGAAATCTGGCATCAGGTTTCATGACGAGATTTGATTTTTGTGTAGATGCGTAATGTGTTATCGGGATACGCTTTGAAATTACTGTTAGTAGTTTAAGATAGCCACATATAGACAAGAACGATACAAAAATGTATTGATCAAAAATATACTCTTTGTGTTGCCAAGGGTATGGCACTATCAGCCATGACGTCATGAAGTATAATGCCAAAGATGACGCTACAGAACCCCGCGCATTTTTGTTATACATAACATGTTGTTTTTATAGGAAAAGACCAAAGAGAAAACTGAATTATAGACTATTACATTTGAAGATATTCATGTCGTGTATCTGATTGACCGGATATCAATAACCTGCCCATGAAACATATACAATGTCTTTGCTCGACACAAGAATATTAGTCAATAGCGTTGAAGAATTGTATTTAAAGTCCTAAGAAAAGTCAGTGACCCAATTTAATCAAGGAATTTTAATCTCGAGACAAATGTACATACATGTACACTTCTGAAGTATAGCTGTGCTGTTCTGACGGTTTGCCTTAAATTCATATTAAAATCATGCAGACACTGGGCGTGGGATCTTACCCATGGAGGAACCAACCGCAAGGGGCACCAGTGTACAAAATGTGGTAGCGCAAACGTTTTAATCAACAAACACAAACGCAAAATTAGTCTTCAACTTCTAATCAAATATATCAATTATTTCTTTGAATTAAAAATATTAAAAGAACATATATCCAGGTTTCAGCTATTCTTGAAACTGTTGATTATGATGTATTTAAAATCGATGACAATTCAATATGCTCTTTTGCTTGACATAGTTTTGAATACGTACATGTACATGAATACGTAACTGGTCTCTAGGATCTAACAATGACTCTTGATGACATATATGTAGTTCATTAACGCAGACACCCAGCCAATGTGAGTCTAGAATGTAATCATCTTAAACAGGTCATGTCAAGATTCAAAAATCAAATCGCTTTCTTAAAAGTTTTAATGATTGAATAGAAGAAATGCCTAACTAGGCAATGTGACTTACTTCATAATTTTTCATGAGTTTTCTGAACTGATATTCACAACCCCAAGATTTGCAGGCAAAAACTGCAGTCAACATTATTTCTATGTTTATAGTCTATCTATTTAATTAATTAGGATTTAAGTAAACAATGGAAATTTGAATTTTCACCCATTAACCCTTGACCTCTAAAATTACCATGACCCCAGAAAACTCTGATGATCTGAATATACACTACGCAGCTGACCCTAATGTATCTTCTTGCAAAATATTTTGCTCATCACCGAGTGGCCGTAAAATGGCCCCTAAGGGATCCTTTTAACCTTAAAACTTAATCTAGATCCCCTTCACTTCCCTGGCATTTGATTTTGGCTTGGTAATCCTGCTGATTTTGGTCAAATTACATAACATCCCGAATTATATTGTTGCTTTAGTGCGTCCTAGTCTAAATCTATAGTATTTCTTCTGTCATGAAGTTGACCTAAATGTACGATTACTGATGAAAGGTTTTATATCATAGTCATTAAAAAATGGGTTGAAGCTTTATCTAACAAAGTTTCGTTCATTTGGTCATATGTATGCCACCAGGTGTTGTAAAAACCCATTTGAACCTAATGCTTATCTTACCGTAGATTAATGGCTTCATTCTCCAAAGACAATCTGTTTAATTTGATATTGAATTAGTAGTATATAGAAATCCAACATTGCTTTTTCCCTTGGATGGCTTTTAGCAACGACATCTCCCGTCCTTGTTTATTTATTTCGACATTTATGAAATTTCTTCAATATATTTTGGCTACAATGAGCAATTTTACTATGCGATAAAATGTATTTAAGTATGAATCACTGAAAAATAAATTAACCAATGTCCACTAGCTATGCTTACCATAACTTTACAGAGTCCCTTCCTATATATATGCTTAACGTTTTGTCTCCCCTTCTGCCTTGTCTTGCACTGTATTTTTGGAGTTAAAGATCAACAAGGAAATCATTTTGTCGTGTGCGTCCGAATGGGAAATATTAGTGATATTTAAGGGGTTTCTTTTATTCATAGAATGCATAAAATAAATTGCGGAAAGTAAGAAATTTACTTTGATGTCCAAAAATGAATTTGTAGCAGCACAGAATATCGATATAAAATAATCTTCCGGGGGATCCTATTGATAAAACAATACCATCTGAAAAGCAATCTCCTAGATTATGCGTGTCTTCATTACACTATTACAGTAGAATTGTTCTATTTAACCTCAATTTTCCCTTAAACGCTCTAAATGCCTAGTCTTTAATGTTCATATCAATATAATTGAACTCCACGTGCCAAAAAACGCTCATTTTTTGACATCAATATCGTCAATTTAGTTTTATTAGAAATGGAAATATGAAAATTTTGTATATCATTGGCGGCCATTTTGAAAAAAACGCACATACTATGGGTAAACATTGAGATCTTGCGTGTGTCTTTGGATAATTTCTTATGCCCTAAGGTACATATATACCAAAGGAGACATTTGAATCATGAATCAAAAGTCACTTAACCGGCCTACTACTTCACAATTCGTGTTTTCTTCGTCTTTCCATCATGTTATCATCGGCGGCAATGAACACATTCATAATCATGAATGCAATACGAAGGAAACACGAAGCTCTCCGATGGCCCTAAGAACTCTAAGAAGTCAACACGACTACTGACGCATTTTAAGACCGTCGTGAATACATCGTAGAACTACGGTGCTAACGAAGACAACGTAATTTCAGTCGCTCACCAGAGTATGTTCCTCAGACATCCTGGGTCCCACTTGCGATAGGAAAGATTTGCAAATGCATTGCGCACAAAATTGGCTGATATTAACTAAAAAATCAGCAATATTCATAAATCGTACTGATATCGTTCGACCAACATCCGCATGCGTCTGCAATTATCCGCAGAGGCATATTTTTCCGTTGCCAGAATTTTTGAACTGCACAAAATTTTGATTGCGAAAACCATTCGCATTACATACGCTATCCGTGCGCAATATATACTCAATACATGCTTATTATATGCGCTGTATATCCGCTGTTATTCCATGATATCTGCAACTGACAGGGATTTACTACTTGATAGCGAACTAAGGCAGTTTGTAAAAGGAATAAATTGCGTACCTATCACGTCGACATCACGAATTAAAGTAATTTGTAGCAAACGCATCTTGAGTTAAGCGTTTATATTACATATATTTAGATCTATCTAAATAAATGTGATTTTAAAAAGAATTATATGACATTAAATTGTTTTCATAGTAAGTAATGTAAAGTAAAGTACTGATGTACTTTCTATAATTTTATAGTGTATAAAGTATAATAGTGTATAGTATATACAGGTGTGCCACAGGTAAATACATTGAGGTCATTTTCTAAAACAGACTTTAACTGTAAATTACCCAATATTGTTCATCGCCTAATGTTAAAATATGTTGACTGAGCGGGAAGACACTAACCAAGAGGGCCTGTATTGCTCACCTGGTTTGTTATGCCAAGTAATGTTCTGGATACAGGACCATTGTTTCTTTTGAAGAGTTACTTTTAATTTCCTTATTGGGCCCCATTCCTCCTGTTCCATTGGTTTAAGGCCAAGCTTTATACAAGCTCTGTTGCCCTTACCCAGAAGATGTTTCTCGTCAACTTTGGTTACAGTTACAATACACGCAGATGTCTATGAATGGTAGTGATAAAAAGGATTTACCTCTGTTTACCGCTATTGGTCCCCGCCACTCCTGCCCCAGACGGTTCAGAGCTAAAAACTTTTCTCCCCTTTCTCCAAGGATGTTTCTGACCAAATTGTTTTTCAATCCATGTGAATTTTTATGACTAGAAGCGATGTAAAATACTTACCTCTATTTTCTCCAGTTTGGTTCCGTCCCACCTGCGCCAGGGGGTCAGAGCCAAAATTTATACAGACTCAGTTTCCCTTCCTTCAAGTATATGTTTCTGGCCAAATTTCCCCCTATTTGGCCCCGCCCCTCCTGCCACTATTTATACAAACTCTGTTCCCCATCCCCAAAGGATGCACCTAACAAAATTTAACTACAATCCATGTAGAATATTATGACTGTAATTAAAGGAAATGTTGAAGGACGACGGAAGCCGCGCTATGGCATAAGCCCCCTTCGGGCCAGGTGAGCTAAACACCGTATGGTAATGAAGTTCTATGCTTACAATCAGTAACATCTCACATCGATTTTTTTATTAGAATATAATCTCGTACCTATAGTGTAGTTTGCTGATCAGAAGTGATGGGTAATGGAGTGCCGGTGACAAACATCATTGGATTTTCCTGGCTGCTATTGCCGTTTCGTAGCTAGGTCCTGATTGTTTTTTGCCATTTTCTGCTTACGATTCAATAGGGAAATTATGTCCGAGCGACTTCGTTCACCCTAGCACACAACAGTATTATGGCATAGTTATTGATAAATTAAATGATAATGAACAGATCAGACTGCGATCGCCACTTTGTTTACCTGACGACACAGAAGAGCTTCAAAATATATTACCGCTAGTGCAGTGGTACCCTCTGACAGAATAAAAAAACAATGGGCGATACTCATAGAGGATACGTATGCACACAAATATTTTGGAAAACAAAATTGTATTCTTTGCATAAAAAACATAGAATTAATAAAAGAAACCCATACTTTTAAAGATAATCTTGTATGTATGCATTCATTCAAAACATCATTTTTACATTAACAATTATGCGCGCACATCATATATTGTACTAATGTATGGTACATTATTTTGATTTTAATAGTTAATATAATTAATTTCAATGTTGATTACATTTTCGGTTTTAGGTCTCTGAGTTTGATATACTAACTGAAAAGGCAACGACAATGAAGGAAAAAGTGAGTGAGGGCATCATTCGAACCTGGGCCACTGCCAAAGTAAAAGGTACACCTCCAAGTTCAGTCAAAGCAACACACGGAAACCAGAGTCAACCAAGTAAAGACAACCAAAGTGTTGCTGCTGCTGTGTCGTCATTTCCAAAATTAATTACGAATGGTAAATATGAAAATCTTATCTTATTTGCTATCATTTTCATTTATTTTCTTCATAAAAATAAACAGCTACTCTTTAAGTATACCTTATATTGATTACAATTCTCGTGACATCAATTTACACTTTTTGCAATTTCAGTATTGTGTGTAAAATTCTTAATACCTTTTTGGAACTGTATATACTAGTAGTACTGTCAGAGTTTTGGTAATTGTTTATTTCATACAGAAAGCGCACTGCCATCCAGTAAACCATCACCGCTTGCTGTATACATGCTTTACCAGATAGCGATAGCTGATGGGATTCTGAAAGAGGTAAAATGAGTAGTTATGTACTTTATCTTCTATGTTCAGCATTCCTTATATAGCATGTAATACAACCTTTTCATAAACAAATAGAAAACGAATAATACAACGAATTAGGCTTTAATGACAACTGAATTGATAGTTTAGATGTTTTAGAACAAAGAATATTTTACACCGGGTAATTTTACTTGTCGTATTGATTTTGATGTCTAATTACCTATCGTACTGTTAACTGGTGTATATTACTGATATCTTCTATAAAGCTACCTGGTCTATTTCTATTACATGACTTTACTCAAACACGTTTTGCAGATAATTGTAACAAATACTGTATATCACTTATATTTCGCGAGTATCTAATTTAATATAATAGTAGCTACCGAGTGCTTGAATCCAGATTTGTCTCCTTACATTCCACAAATAGATGTTAATTGTGATCAGTGCATATATTTGAAGCATTCATGGTGAAGCCCTGTGGCTCAGCAGGTTCACCATGGGAATATCCTAAATATGGTTTGATTACTTAACGTTTGAATTCAAGTAAAGAAAGAACTTTAGAATAATTTCCAGCGTGTCAGTCATAAGTTTCATGGAAGTTACTGCCAAGACCATCCAGACAATATAAGAATTATAAAATTATAATAGTTTTAAAAAGATTTTTTTTTTGGTGATGCATTTGAATGCTTTTCACGGCTGAATTCATCAAATCTTATAGTTTGCAAATAGATAATCGAAGAAGAAATAACATTCACAATTATCGCCTAGTTATGACACTTATAACTTTAAGCCTATTCGATCAACCAGCGCTAAGACGTCAAAACGCAAAAATAAAAACGGTTATAGCTCACCAAAGTTATTTTTTACGGATTTAATTAATGAATAATTTTTTATAGATAATCTGAAGGTTAAATGATTTCCTTCTACATGCTATTACAAAATATATCAACTATCAGTTTTCTGTAGGGGTAAAAAAGTAAAAGGATTTTTTAATTTTCTTTTCTTCTCAAGACCTGCAAGGTCTAAGGTTTTAATATTTCATATATAAAATGCCTATAAGATGAAGATAAAGTTTGCTACTATAAACAACTACAATTACAAGTATTTCAATGCTCATAGCTCGCTAACCGTTGATTACACATATTTGAAGCCATGTTCTAAAGATAATCTCAAAAGTTATCTTTCTAAAAAAATCAACTGTCGGTTTTGAGGTAGGGATCAAAATTGGAACCTATACATTTTAAGATAAGTCTAAGGCATTTTCACCTGGATTTCGGCCAAATGTAGAATCATGATATTTTATATATCAGATGCAAAGGTCTTTTCTTTCTAACTTGTTGCTGTATATAATCTTGAGACATATGAAGGGTCACAGATGTTAAATATACCGTTTGTGTAAAAGAAATCTATAAAGAATTTCAACTAATTTATCGTTAGTTTTACAGCTCTTTAATAATAAGTTTTAAATGTTTGTGAAAAGTTCGTCATATTGCCTATGGCAATTTCTAGTTTTTTTAGATCATCTGACCCGAATGGCAAAGATGACCCTATTGTCATCATGCTTCGTCCGTTGTTATGCGCCATTCTTAGACTTTTCTTTAAAACTTCTAATACTGAATACTCTTGACGTTCAGCTTAACGACTTCTTGCCAATAACAAATAGGTCTCTATAGAGTTTGTTCAAATGGTTGACCTTAATCTTCATTCAAGGTCACAGGCGTCAAAGAGGCTAAATTAAACGACTCTTGACAGATATAGAGTTGTTCAGTCTGTAGCATGTAAATGTTCACTAGAATGACTTTGGCTTACTTAGAGCTGTATTTCTTGTAAATTTCACCATTACAAACTCTCTTAAAACATACATTATGTGAGTATGGATGCATATATATATGATGGTTCTGATCCAAAAAAGCACCAATATACTATTGACATTGTGGTAAATGTCGCATGAAATATCACACGATTTGAAAGAACCGTCACTTACGGGTAATATTGGAAAAATCCGAATATTTCGGATACTTCTGAGCTATTTTAAACGTATATACTTTAAAATCAATATTTAAATTTAATTGTTTAAAGTTATATGTGCCGTAACTGGGCGATAATTTTGACATGCTATTTTTTCATCATTAATTTATCAAAAACCATAAGGTTTGATGAATAAAGCTGTAAAAACCATTCAAATGGCTTCAGATGACTTATAAACGTTAGTTATAACACGGAAATTTTGTACTAAAAAATGTTGTAGAAGTTGCTGCAGAAGTCACTTTACAATTACTAAAAACATTGTAAAAATGTGTAATGAAATTGTAGACCACAATTTGGCTTCATGGTCTCACCGTATGTACTCATTTCATTTCACTATTGATGTAAACAAATGATTTTTGGCAGTACTGCCAAAAATCATTTTCAGCTCTTATTTGTACATGTCAAATTAAAACCAATGCATTGAAAGCACTGTAATTTTCAAAAAGTTGATAATTTTTGGTGATGAATAGCATATTAAAAGCTCATCTTGATTCGTGAGTATGAAAAATACGGCACATATAACTTTAATATCTTTAATATCTCTGGGTTTAATATGACGTTAATCTAAAAACCAAACCAAACCCATCAGACATCTCAAAATTATAGAGTCTTAATTTTAAAAAGGTAAACATTATTGCCCTTTTGGTATTTTTATTTTTATTTTATCCATTTTTATTTCTATAACTTTACTCCTCTACTACATGTTGAAATAATAGTCAGATGGTTGTTAAGGCCCATTAGGCTTTTTTTGTTTCATTTTGATATTTTAAGTGTTTCCGCATCTGATTTGTTTCAGAATGCTTCTACATTGCATAAAGAGCTGCTCTTTTATGCTCTCAAGGGAAATGTGTGTAACATAGCGGAACTTCTAGTGGACAAAGATGTAAAGCTACCGTGGTCAAAAGTCAGAGATTTATATAGGGAGGTACGTACTGTAACAAGGTTGTTCTTAGCTATCTGGGAATTACGTGACTTTTCAGCAATTGTTTTCTTTGTTTTCTACAAAAACATTTCTTTAACGTTTATTTGCCTCAAACCCGTTGTCCCTTGTAACCGTTTCTTTATAGCACTCGCCTATGACACAGCTTGCACCCCAGATGTTGACTGATCAAATCTTTAGAATCCAATATCAATGGATAACATGTATATATGTGTAGTTATTGAAGCTATGCTTCATAATAAAAAATGGTATTACAACGGGCAACTTAAATGAGACTTAAATCATAATACTATTATTATTACATATCATTATAGAGCTCACTCTGTTTGTTTTTATAATATCAGTAACTATTTAAGTGAGAATATTCCCAATGAAGTAAGTGTAGATACAAGGGAATATTTCATAAGTATATTGTACAAATCTAATATTTCATGCCACCCTATCAATAAACCAGCTTAGATTCAGAACATTGTATGATATTTAAAAGGATAATGGTTATTTGATACAAAATTATAATCTGTTTAACTATTTCAAACTGTCTCTGAAGAAAAATATAAATATATAAGATTATTTTTATTGAACTTTCCGTTCTATAAATTGAAATTGTGGATTTTTTTAATCATTACTACATAATGTACTTGTTTTCGAACAATTGTTATATTTTTCATATAATATTAACTCAACTTTTTTTAACTTTCTTTTTAAAGGCCCAAAATCCGTATCTTTTTTTATTTTTTTCATGATTTAGAAAAATGTTGAAAAAAAATCCAGTTGTAAATCATGCAGATACAGGACTAAATCGAAGTGAAGATGAGCGATTATGATTCGGAATATTTCGATAAAAATCAAATAAATATTAAACATCGCTAGGTGGTTCACACTTAGTCAAACAAGCCGAAGTTAACCGACATTGTAACGTCGTTGCCGAGAACGTCATGTGACTACCGTAACTACGTAGCATCTGTCCGAACTCTTCCGAAAACAGGTCATGAACTTTCCGACTTCCGTTCGGCAATAATCGTAACTTCAATGGTGACCAGTTTAAAATGAAGGCATGTTTACATGTATCGACTTTCAACTCGGACGCGTGATAAGCAATTACTGGGGGACGTCTAAAAAGCAAAACAGTAAAACAAATGTACAATTGGAATATTAAATATATATTAAATACAAACAATCGAATATTCACACACAAAAAAAACGATATCATGATTTAATTCGAGTCTTCACAATGCCAGATGTCAATTCATATTTTTCAACGTCACCAATAATGAAACGAATCTGAAACGGATTATTTGGCAGGAGTATATACTGCTGTGTGATCGCACAACGTACCAAAAACAGAGTACGAACATCGCATAGACATCGTGCAGCCAACTATGCGATGTGCTCTAAAGACTGCACATTTGTGCGATTCGTGTCGCACACCGCACATATTCGAATGTTGGGTTAATTAATATTACGAAATCATTAGCTGGCGCAAGAAATTTTGCTGGCGGAATGTCTTATCGTATTTAAATTACGTAAATAGAGAATCCAGTATATCGCCGGATATTAATTATTGTTTCACTTCACATGATGTATGACTTGCATTACATAAGTGTTTGTCGTTTAACTGCATACATGTATGATGATATATGTTTAGAAATTTTGTTTGTTTGTATGATTGATTTATTAATTTAACGTCCTATTGACAGCCAAGGTCATGTAAGAACGGCCTCCCATGTATGCGGTGTGTAGCGTGTGTGTAGTGCGAGGTGCGTGTTCTGGGAGACTGCGGTATGTTCATGTTGTGTCTTCTTGTATAGTGAAACTGGCCCTTTTTATAGTGCGATATCACTGAAGTATGTTGTGGAAGACACCAAGCAACACACCCAATCCGGTCACATTATACCGACAACAGGTGGACCATTACAAAAAATTTCTGAATGAATTATTAAATTATAATTAATGGATAAAGCGTCCTGTTTAAAATTACGTTCATTGCAAATACAGATAATGGAACTTTTCTTTTGGGACGACCCCCAGAAATTGCCTAGTACGCGTCCGAGTCTGCGCGCGTAGTACGTTCACGCTTACTATTGGAAATGTCTATTACTAACAATATCGGAGTCGAATTTAACTTTAATTAATATATTAGTGTATTATAGTGTGGCTTTAAAGGACCAATACCTTTCCGAAACGGCTTTTCATTTTTTAAATGAGAATGTACAAAGATATCGATAATTTTATTGAGTCCTAAAAGTTATTAACTTACCGTTAATACTACACTCATCATCGCCTTCTGAACAATTTATTTCAACTAAATAAAATGTTATTTTTCATAACGCGGGCCGTCTTATGTTTCCCGCGTAAATACCACGCGGTAGTTGACTATAACTGCGCCAGATGACAAAACAACGAAATGAATCTCCACTGTTATCATATATTACGCAGGAAATCTTGCATATGTTTGGTGTTGTTGCCTCATCTTATGCCATCGGTATATATATCATATTTAATTAATGTTTTTAAAACCTTTAAATTTTGCTCCGGAAAAGTAGTGGGCCTTTAAATATAATGTACTTTATGTCAAAATGTTGTTTTGCCTATATCCATAAGGCCTACAAGTAAAATGAACTGAACTGAATCCGGATTCACACAGACAATGCGTTTTCGGAAATTTTCCTCGCCTTTTAGATGTTACGTGAATTTTTCCTCGATAATCAAATCTACATATTTTAAGTTACGTGTATTTTTCATCTCATGAAATTTTTTATATGTTATTCACCATCAAAATAACCGACATATTGAGCATTACAGTTCTTATAATGCATAGGTTTTAATTTTACAAATCCGGTAAAAATTATATGTGCCGTAATTGGACGAAAATTTTGACATGTCATTTTTTCTTCAGTCATCTGTAAAAAACAAAAGTTTTAATGAATTAAGCTGTAAAAATCATTAAAATCACCATAGAAACATATATGATGCCCTTAAAATGTTAATTGCAACACAGACATTATGCACCGTAATTTTTTTGGTTATTATGCCTTATGTATTTTTAGCTGGAAACATATCTGAAGAAATCACTGAAGAAGTTACTGATGATACTATAAATATATAAAAAGAAACTGTAGACTACAACTTGGCCTCATGGCCTCACCATATGTACTCATTTCACTGTACTTTAGATGTAAATATACTGATTTTTGGCAGTACTGCGAACATCATTTTCAGCTCTTGTACTAGTAAAATTAAAACCTATGCCTTGAAAGTATTGTAATTCTCAAAATGTTGGTAACTTTTGGTAATGAATAACATATTAAAAGCTCTCCTTGATTCGTGCTTATAAAAATTATGATACATTTAAGAGTTCAAAATTAAGTTTAACAATACTGCTAAAATCGTGATATTTACTTTTACCATGCAGTGTAATGAGTACACGCAGTCAAGCCAAGAAATCAAGTTGTGGTCCACCATTTTATTTAACATGTTAATAGTTATATCATTTATTGTTATCTGTTAACATGTATAAAGCATAAAAACAAAACCTACAATGCATTACGTCACTTAAAGTATGTGTTTTAACTATCTCTATAAAGCATCATACGTGTCTATTTGTCTAAAATGATATTTGAAACTTAATTCATCAAAACATGTGATTTTCAATAGATTTTCCAGAAAAAACACCTGTCAAACTTTTTGTCAACTTTAGCCAATGAAAAGATAAAAAAAGTAATGTTAAAATGAAACTATCAAAATTTCATATTCATGTAAAAAATGTTTTGCTGTGTCTTATTCTGATAGGTATTGGAAGAACGAAAAGAAAACCATCAGGTAATGCATTTTGTTATACACATTGGTATGAGTTTTACTGAATTCTATACAGAGCAGAATTTGTATTTGTCCCCACTTTCGTCACAGCATCAAATTTAAATGTAGGACTTTGACGTCTGTAGGTTTGTATGTCATACTTTCATTTTCGCTTTCTAAACACCGTAAATGTTTTTATTAGATATGGTATATAGCTGTATTATGGGATACTTTTATCTTCTATGTTTACCAGTGTTATCCTTACTCAATTAAAATCAATTTTATTGACCGATTTGTTTCTGCGCTTTAACAAGTGGCCTAGATGGCCTGTATCGCTCTCCTGATAAGGTAAGCCAATCATTGTTACATTTACTGTAGGTGCTTATTTCCTAAAAGATTCAATAGTTAAAGATTTTACAAAATATATTAGAAATTAATGATTACAACAATATGTGGTCAGTATATATATTTCGGTATACATAAGACAATATTTGCTAATAAGTGATATTTGGGATATAAATGATTAACCTAGCTATCCGGATGGACGATTCGTTTGCAATGTCAACAAAATAATGTCAGTCGGCGTGATAGGTAATATTTAATGCTAAGCTTGCTTACCATCAAAGTTGACCCTATACAAAGAAATATCCTATATTCCAATACTGAAAGTTGTTTCAACGTACGAAAAGTGTTAAGTAAACATCAAAATAAAGGCAACAGAATAAATGTTTTATTGTCTAATGGTCTTTATGTGACAACAAAAATTAAAGTATTGTTTATCTTATTTACAGATACGGACGCCTATTGCTGACATAATTGAGGTAGGTATATTTTATTTCAATTACAACTTTCAGTTTGCTTCTCGGGTTTTTCTGTTTGTTCATTTTGCTATGTCACTTGCAAAAATATCAGATCACATGGAAGGAAAGCAAAAACAGGAGAAAACAGTTCTAAACATAGTGTTAACCGTCATTAAAAATATCGTGTTATAGAGACTTTAGTGTAATAAAATTAGCATAGGAAATAGCTATACACTACATTACCTTTGATTGAAAGTAATATTTAATTTCCTTTTCTTAATATTCTTGATTCAATATCTTGTCGCAAAAAAAGAAACATCGGCAGAAATGCAAACAAAAATTCTTTCGCTTGAATTTCATGAAAAAATAAACATATTGATATTTCTATTTAAAGAAAAAAAACATTTAATACCCCAGACATGTTATACATCTGAAGGCTGCCAAGATTGGGGCCTTGGGGTCAGCCTTCATAAATATAAACAAATGTCCCCACACAGGAGGGCTCTCATTCACCACACCACTTACATACATGTATTATAATGACTCATCACATTTATCCCATAAACAGATACCTGTTGTATTTCGAAAAATTATAATTAATTTTCATTTCATATATACATACCTACACCATTTTCATACACACAGTCACAGTTACTTACAACTAGGAACATGAACAAAAATTTAAAAAAAAACACAAAACATTGAAGATACTTGTGTAGCCCTGGTCTCTTCAAATGTATAATAATATTTAGTTATTACTTTAAAATACCTCATATGAAAATTTGTAGATATTCCCTAATGTCATTCAGTCCAGGTTTTATACAGAATTACAGTTCTTACATTATATGTCCATAGGCCATATATAAAACTGGCTCATAGAGAATTGCCGTAAGTATACTTTAAAACCTATAAATGTATCTATACATCAATTGGCTCATTACTCCATCTATAATATATAGCTATAAAACTAGTATACATGGACTGGCTCGTAAAGGTTTAGAGTAAATATACTATAAACTATACATTTAAACTGTAAAAAAATATGCGACTAGTACATAAGCTTACTCAAATGTATACGTACATATTGTAAATATGTTTACGGTATTTTGATATATTCTTTTAGTTAAGTAAAGATTTTTTCATTTCCAGCTCCCGCCGGAAAGCGATGATTTCCTACAGAAAAGAGACGAAGCACATAAAGTTGGATGTGACATGATACCGTATAAAATTGAAGGTAATATTTGACATATTCTTAAGAAATATAATGTTCAAACCGATCATGAACACCATCTCTGTACCATATTGTGTTCATTTAGAAATGGGGATAACTCGTCAGCAATTCTAATATATTGGTTTAAGGTTTTAGACTCTGCTTAAAGTAGGGACATTTTGTATGCCTATATATCACTTCCTAGGTGTACTTGAAAATTACTTAGTTGATAAAAAGTGTCTTTGCATCGGGCCTAACCGTAAGTAACCATTATTGAAGACCACGATATGTCCAGGCTCAATAGCAGGTATATAAGCCTAGTATTTATCGACAAAACGTCGGTTTCAGCCTCATTGACCACTGTGACCTAGACTGAAGGTCAATGTCATCCATTTGAACAAACTTGGTAGTCATGTGCCCGATATCAGATATCTTAGTCTCACATTCTGAACTTCTTCAGTTATACTAGTGCGATTTGGCTGAAACTGGCCTGAAATGATCCTGGCATGGTCCCGACAAAATGTTCTTATTTTGCGGATCGATCTAAAATCTAAGGTGGTCGCCACAGCTGCCATCTAGAAAACACATTTTGAACTTCTTCTAAAGTTCTGCAATATAGCTAAAAATTGCATGAAATGATCCTGAGATGGTCCTGACAAAGTGTTGTTACTTTTCGGGTCAATCCGCAATCATCATGGGGTGATGAATTGAGTTCCTCTTGAAACAAACCTAACATGAACTGCTTCGCAGTTCATTCAATTTGTTTCAAGAAGAACTCAATTCATCACCCCATGAAATCGACCAAAGCAAGATTCAATCCTTAAATGAATGGATTTTAACACGCTAATGTATGCTAATAACACGTTCCATGAATATGTAGTTTATCGGAGCAGTTACTGGGTACTGTGTCAGCTCCCTTGGGTGAAGGGGAACCAATTTTGTATAAACGGTGGATCTGGTGTCCCAGGGGTGCAATAGGGGAGATATGGCATTTTTTTTAAATCCTTCTTTGTAGGAATGAAGGGATTTTGTTCTAATTTGGTCTGAAGCTGGCTTGGGTGAAAGGGGAACCAATCTTGTATCAACGGTGGATCTGGTGTCCCAGGGGTGCAATAGGGGAGATATGGCAAATTCTTTAAAATCCTTCTTTGTAGAAATGAAGGGATTTTGTTCTAATGGTCTGAAGCTGCCTTGGATGAAGGGGAACCAAAATCTTGTATAAACGGTGGGTCCCCTCAGGAGTGGGGCCAAATATGGAAAATGTAGCAAATTCTTTTAAAATACTTCTGTTCCAATAAAAAGATTAAGTTCAAATCTAAAGCCTTCAAGTTGGTAGCTTGTATTCTAAGCATGGAACAGGTGAGCGATACAGGCCCAATGGGCATCTTATTTTATACATGTAGTGGATTAATTGATAATGTCTCACTATTATGGACATAGTTTTCATGGCAAGTTTTTTTTAGTAAAATATTCAATGTTCCTCTTTTTTTAGGAAATTGTTTGCTTCCTTGTCAGCCATGCAAATGGTCCTGCTTTAAAATGTTACAAGGTATGTTAAAATCAGCTATTCTAATTGTCTAATACTAACACGACCTTCACTATAGGAATGCTATGTTTATGCGTTAGTGATCGAACAACGATATGCGGCGTGCCAACGAAGTGTGCACGATGTGAGATGTACACGATATCATAAGGTTTTGGTACGGTTTTGTGAGCGACAACGATCGTAATTGATAATTATTATATGATAATTAAGGGATCGTTGCATTATTGACTCGTATACAACATTCAGAGATATTTTGATGTAAAATAAGAAAATAATTAAAGATGCTACACCGCCGACAGAGCATAAACGATACCCATCAGTTGAACAATAACTGATTATAATCGTGCTTATATGTTTCTAATAAACACAAAAATTTGCAATCAGTACTTTATTCCATATAGGGCGTAATGCAATGGATTTTTTGGACGCAATTAATTATCTTTTTTAATTAAAATAAGAAGCTCAAACTTTTGAATTGTGGTAATGGTGTAAAGTAAGTAACTTTTGTAACTGAAGAAAAATGCTCCTGTTTTTGATAGAGAAAAAATACCATTCGTCGGCGGTGAAGCATCTTTAAATAGATTTCTCTGGTATTAGAAAGTAATGTAACTTATGTGTCTGAGTTGGCATTTCTGAGAACAGAGTTATAAAATTTGTGGTTTTTTACACCATTCCTTCCTGCTATGAAATATACCGAGGATTCACTCCATCCTCTCAGGGGACACACCACTACATCCACACATAGGGCACCAACACTCTACACGGAATCATGGACTCCAATTTATGAAAAAGTATTTTAGTAGACGGAGAAGTAGTATTGTAATTCCCGCCAGGATGTATAGGACTAACGGTCCTCAGTCCAATTTACTGAGGATGCATCTTGCATCAATGGAAACCAATGGAACAATGACAACGCTTCATTAATCATTTATCAACTCATCATTCACATCATTCAACGAACAAAATAGACCAAAAGCAAACAATAAAGACAAACAAGAAAAACATGAAAATATTATACTAATTTGTTACATTTTTCGCAGTGAAATACAAGGTTTTACAGTAACATAAAAGCGATATTGCGATATTTCGATATTTTCACTCGCTTTTGACCAATCGGAATGCAGCATTGACAGTGAAAATATCATGTTCTTGATGAATACCAGTAATATTTCATCTCCTGAGAGTTTCCACCTCACTTAATGAAATATAACTGTTGAGTTTCCACCTCACTCAGTGAAATATAACTGTTGAGTTTCCACCTCACTCAGTGAAATATAACTGTTGAGTTTCCACCTCACTCAGTGAAATATAACTGTTGAGTTTCCACCTCACTCAATGAAATATAACTGTTGAGTTTCCACCTCACTCAATGAAATATAACTGTTGAGTTTCCACCTCACTCAGTGAAATATAACTGTTGAGTTTCCACCTCACTCAGTGAAATATAACTGTTGAGTTTCCACCTCGCTCAGTGAAATATAACTGTTGAGTTTCCACCTCGCTCAGTGAAATATAACTGTTGAGTTTCCACCTCACTCAATGAAATATAACTGTTGAGTTTCCACCTCACTCAATGAAATATAACTGTTGAGTTTCCACCTCACTCAGTGAAATATAACTGTTGAGTTTCCACCTCACTCAGTGAAATATAACTGTTGAGTTTCCACCTCACTCAATGAAATATAACTGTTGAGTTTCCACCTCACTCAATGAAATATAACTGTTGAGTTTCCACCTCACTCAATGAAATATAACTGTTGAGTTTCCACCTCACTCAATGAAATATAACTGTTGAGTTTCCACCTCACTCAATGACATGACATATAACTGTTGAGTTTCCACCTCACTCAGTGAAATATAACTGTTGAGTTTCCACCTCACTCAATGAAATATAACTGTTGAGTTTCCACCTCACTCAATGAAATATAACTGTTGAGTTTCCACCTCACTCAATGAAATATAACTGTTGAGTTTCCACCTCACTCAGTGAAATATAACTGTTGAGTTTCCACCTCACTCAGTGAAATATAACTGTTGAGTTTCCACCTCGCTCAGTGAAATATAACTGTTGAGTTTCCACCTCACTCAATGAAATATAACTGTTGAGTTTCCACCTCACTCAATGAAATATAACTGTTGAGTTTCCACCTCACTCAATGAAATATAACTGTTGAGTTTCCACCTCCCTCAGTGAAATGTAACTGTTGAGTTTCCACCTCACTCAATGAAATATAACTGTTAAGTTTCCACCTCACTCAATGAAATATAACTGTTGAGTTTCCACCTCAATCAATGAAATATAACTGTTGAGTTTCCACCTCACTCAATGAAATATAACTGTTGAGTTTCCACCTCACTCAATGAAATATAACTGTTGAGTTTCCACCTCACTCAATAAAATATAACTGTTGAGTTTCCACCTCACTCGATGACATACAACTGTTGAGTTTCCACCTCACTCAATGAAATATAACTGTTGAGTTTCCACCTCACTCAATGAAATATAATTGTTGAGTTTCCACCTCACTCAATGAAATATAACTGTTGAGTTTCCACCTCACTCAGTGAAATATATCTGTTGAGTTTCCACCTCACTCAATGAAATATAATTGTTGAGTTTCCACCTCACTCAATGAAATATAACTGTTGAGTTTCCACCTCACTCAATGACATACAACTGTTGAGTTTCCACCTCACTCAATGAAATATAACTGTTGAGTTTCCACCTCACTCAATGAAATATAACTGTTGAGTTTCCACCTCACTCAATGAAATATAACTGTTGAGTTTCCACCTCACTCAATGAAATATAACTGTTGAGTTTCCACCTCACTCAATGAAATATAACTGTTAAGTTTCCACCTCACTCAATGAAATATAACTGTTGAGTTTCCACCTCAATCAATGAAATACAACTGTTGAGTTTCCACCTCGCTCAGTGAAATATAACTGTTGAGTTTCCACCTCACTCAGTGAAATATAACTGTTGAGTTTCCACCTCACTCAGTGAAATATAACTGTTGAGTTTCCACCTCACTCAGTGAAATATAACTGTTGAGTTTCCACCTCACTCAATGAAATATAACTGTTGAGTTTCCACCTCGCTCAGTGAAATATAACTGTTGAGTTTCCACCTCGCTCAGTGAAATATAACTGTTGAGTTTCCACCTCACTCAGTGAAATATAACTGTTGAGTTTCCACCTCACTCAGTGAAATATAACTGTTGAGTTTCCACCTCACTCAGTGAAATATAATTGTTGAGTTTCCACCTCACTCAATGAAATATAACTGTTGAGTTTCCACCTCACTCAATGACATACAACTGTTGAGTTTCCACCTCACTCAGTGAAATATAACTGTTAAGTTTCCACCTCACTCAATGAAATACAACTGTTAAGTTTCCACCTCACTCAATGAAATATAACTGTTGAGTTTCCACCTCACTCAATAAAATATAACTGTTGAGTTTCCACCTCACTCGATGACATACAACTGTTGAGTTTCCACCTCTCTCAATGACATACAACTGTTGAGTTTCCACCTCACTCAATGAAATATAACTGTTGAGTTTCCACCTCACTCAATAAAATATAACTGTTGAGTTTCCACCTCACTCAATGACATACAACTGTTATTCAATAAGAAACAATGGATATCCTCTATGTAATATAACAAGGTCATGTTATATCACAGATGTGTACTTCCTCACACAACTAAATTCAGCTCAATTCAATCATTTTATTGACTCAGTCAACACTTGGATTCTAAGAAAACTATGTTTTCAATTGTTTAGTATAATGTGCACTTACATACATGGGCATATAAACAATTCAATTCATTTTTTTATTCCTGTGAGCCTTATGCTCATCAGAAAATATACAAGATTATGGTTATTTATAGACCAAAAGACAACATTATAATGTATATCTTTAGGTTATGAACTAGAGCAAGCAAGTTGAACTTTTCACATTCTACACTATGTATACTGGCTGCCAAATCCAACTTTAAAAATTGGTATGATGTAATGGAAAAGTAATAGAAATGTTACTACAATTACACAGTAAATTTTCAATTAAATCGAATTCAATTGCGAATACAAGTAATCGAAATAGCAGCCGATTACTAAGGGCAAAAAAATATATGTCTCTTTAGTGTAACATTGGCAAAAAATAGGGTTGATAGGTAGATATTTTTTTATTATTATTATTATTATCTTTTGTCAAGTTCAGATGCAAAAGCGAGCTGTTTACTAAGCAGATATGTGGCTCCTATTTATCAATAAAATTATTAAACAATAGTGTCTTTCACTATTGACTCTTTATTTAACAATGAATAAATGGAGATTTGACTAAGAAAAAAGGTATGAACAGCTTAGATTAGCCTAGAGTAAAACTATAATAGCAGTATCCTTTTAGGTACAGAAAAAAATTAGTGTCGGGGATAAAAACTCTGGGTCGGTCGGGTAACCCTAAGCAGACATTTCCCCCTAATATTTGTACGTTACTTAAGAAAATATAATGAATTACAATCGATTACGATTTCACGATACCAATTACCCAATGCCTGACTTTATTATCAAATTGTTCGGCTGAAAAGGGATCAAAATGGCGAAAATTACAAAAGTCGTCCTTTCAAAATGTGATGAAATTAAATACTTTACACAGATTGAACGGTCAAATCAATCGATATTGTTATCAACTTTCGATTTTTTCAACATTTTTTGAAGATTCTTTGCCTTTTGTTTTTAGGGAATTGCTGCTGCGGCTGCTGCTGCTTCTGCTTTTCCTGCAATGAAAATGGTAAGTGTATCACCAAGTGTTTTAATAAGTATACATAAAGCAAAATATAAACCCATTAAAAATATTCCTGTAGTAAAAGAAACAGTTTACACAGCCGTAGTCCCTTTCATTTGTCTCTTGTAGGTTGGACAATTATTTGTACAGAAAATTACTCTCTTGTAACCAGGAATACTGCAAACCAGCAAACCCAGTGCAATGCAATACATGAACCTTAATTCCTTTTCCAACGTATTAGCTAACATTCCAGAATTACGCCCTGACCCTCTCGCACAAAGAGACCTAAACCCAGTATTAATACAAATTACACAGGTTGCCTTCATCATAGTATGTGGAGACCTTCGAGACTGCAGGTCTCTGTAGTTTGTGTCAGATTGCGCTCTATTGATAATACCTTTATAAAATAAGTAAAAATGGCAATATATGTGTTATGAAACGCCTAATTTATGCATAATTTTGAATGTCACCATGGCAGCTACAACTCTAATGATAGAAAACTATCATCATAGATGTGTCAGGGAGGTACTAAATATTTCCAATACTGCTTAGTACTTAATTTCGTAACACTTAATTTAGAAATCTATGGATTTATGGGCAAATAAGGATCCAAAACAGAGCTAAATTGTTATCCTTAATAAAGAGAACCAATGGTGTCTCAAGGTTTGGTCTGAAATTATTTTCCACCAGTAGCGAGATGAATGCAAGCAATATAGGCCTTCTATATGGCCTCTTGTTTAATGTATATATCAACCTTTGATCTTTTCAATACTTTTTAAAGATTCTTTGCCTCTTGTTTTTAGAGAATTGCTGCTGCTCATGCTTTCCCTGCAATAAAAATGGTAATGGAAACGGGTCAGGTAAGTGTATCACCAAGTGTTTTAATAAGTATACATAAAGCAAAATATAAACCCATTAAAAATATTCCTGTAGTAATAGAAACAGTTGACACAGCCGTAGTCCCTTTCATTTGTCTCTGGTAGGTTGGACAATTATTTGTACAGAAAATTACTCTCTTGTAACCAGGAATACTGCAAACCAGCAAACCCAGTGCAATGCAATACATGAACCTTAATTCCTTTTCCAACGTATTAGCTAACATTCCCGAATTACGCCCTGACCCTCTCGCACCAAGAGACCTAAGCCCAGTATTAATACAAATTACACAGGTTGCCTTCATCATAGTATGTGAAGACCTTCGAGACTGCAGGTCTCTGTAGTTGTCATGGTAACCATCCGAAATATACATAACTTAAGCCAATTGGTTTGAAAATTTTTGTTTTTTTTCTTCTAGAATTTATATGGCACATTCTTGAACAAACTGTATCCTTATAAGTGCCTGCATAATTATATAAAATGTTGCGTTTGTTCCAGATTGCGCTCTATTGATAATACCTATAGAAAATAGGTAAAATAGCAATATATGTGTTATGAAACGCCTAATTTATGCATAATTTGGAATGTTACCATGGCAGCTACAACTCTAATAATAGAAAACTATCATCATAGATGTGTCAGGGAGGTACTAAATATTTCAAATACTGCTTAGTACTTAATTTCGTAACTCTTAATTTAGAAATCTATGGATTTATGGGCAAATAAGGGTTCAAAACAGAGATAAATTGTTATTCTTAATAAAGAGAACCAATGGTGTCTCAAAGTTTGGTCTGAAATTATTTTCCACCAGTAGCGAGATGAATGCAAGCAATATAGGCCTTCTGGATGGACTCTTGTTTAATATATATTATTCTTACGATGTGTAATACTGTTTTAAATTCTTTAATACATGGATAAATCACTGTTCAGTGTACACAATATTTATTATTTCTCTCGATTGGTAATTCAACTTAATCTTCAGGACAATACATATCTGGACATACACAGTTAATTTGATATTTTACGCATATGTGGAATATATGTTTTGTTATAAGTCTTACACTTTAATGATTAGTAACGCGGTTGCGTTAAGCCGGATTATGTAATGTTGTTAAATGTGTGTACCTGGAGTGTTCAACGGATGCGAACATTTTTTAATTATATCAAGTTTAAATAAAGTGTACTCTCTCCAGCTGTAGGGTTGAAATTGAATTTTTTGTAGTCAAAATTCATGAATTTAATTACCATATTTCTCATCGCCGACTTATGTACATGCATTGGATCTGGTATTATAAAGGAAATAAACCGGTTCTAATGAAAGTTTGAAGGCATCCATTTGTAGCTTTATATATCACATATACATAGATACATTCTTTTATTATTGACTTATGGAAAGTTTTTTCGTAATCTATCCTAATTCCATTCCGAGCTCTGTATTTTTCAGTTTCAATAGATAATAGAGTGTTAATTTCCTTAGGTTGAAAATTAACGAAAACATTTCAAAAGCAGTCGATTCGTTTAACTAACTAGTATTTTGTAAACTAGTAAATACATATGTTGTGAACACTTCTACAACAAAGTGGTAACTATTTCATTTTCAGAGGAAGAAGAGTGTGAAAATTCGGACTTACTTCTATGGGCGGTCTTGACAGACAACACAGAAATGTCCGAAATCTTTTGGAAGCGTTCCCCAGAGCCTATATGTAAGTATTGTTGGTATAGACTATTAGTATTTGCGCTTTGGTTTGATAAGTGTTTTAACAGTCAATGTCATTTAAGGGTGTGCCAGGTTTGGTGATGAAAAAACTTCGACCAGCGGTCAGTACCTGGCAACTGCCCAATATGGGATTCGAACTCGAGACGCAGAGGTGGACGATTTGTAGTAGTATGTCCGGATATCTTAAAGTGACAGATGCGGATCATTACAGATACAGTGTGTCACTATAATCTGTAATATATTGGAATGATACACTGTATCTACTATTATTTACTATTTTAGTTATGAATTTAATCTTTGTTATGGTTGTAAATGTTTTAAATAGCGGATCCGCGTTTTTGCCTTCAATTTCATTATCCAAAACCATATTTCAGTGAATCATGAACTCTGGAATCTTACCTGTAAGAAACAATTTTGAAATATAAGTTTCTTTATTTCGATGTATGCATATATTATCCAACAAATATAAAATCAGTCGGAAATAGGAACAAGTGCCACTTACACTTATGTAAACCTATCACCATATATTTTATACCACATGATAACTTTGGAGCATGATAACACCATTCGTACACGATAACTCACTCACGCGCATTCACATTCGGTATTGAATTAAGATATATATAACAAGTTTAATTTTTGGGGTGAAATATCTTACATATAATTATTCAACGGAAGCAAATCTGCCCGTTTTAATTACGTAGTGCTGTACGGCTAAGAATATAGAATTATTATCAGCTGTAGAAAAATATTCATCTCCAAAAAGAAGAAGATCCAAAGTAATATTGGAATCCTACGAGTGAAGGTAGCGTCGTCTTATTTCATCAAATCGACCACTGTCAAGTAAAAAATGTTTGTTGTCTTCGACCACACCACATATATATAACAGAGATGGTATAATCTTTTTTTTTTTTTTGAAAATAAATGACTGTTTAGAGCACTGCACTCCATTCTTAGACGTACATGAGATATTTGACCCATACGGGTACCAGAACCGAAAAAGGCATTCGTATTATGTAAATGATTATGATTAAGATCATTTTTAATGCAGAAGTAGAAGGGTTTGAGCGAATACTTTATGGTAGACTATTCCATTGGTTTATAATATAATGAGGTTTTACATAATATAGGTGTAATAAATGTATGGTCCGAGTGTCTAGTTTCATATGAATGTCCTTCAGAAAGTTATTGTTGACACTGAACCAAATGTTGACTCAGCATCTAGGTATTTGCCATTAAACATTAACGCAACCTCTAATTTCGTCAAACAACAAAGTTACTTTAAATCAATGAATAATAAAAAAAATCATATATCGATTCCAATAGGACTATACTTATATATTTGTTATGCTCTGATTTTCCACTATTTTCATGGTCACGTGACGTTCAATATATAGCATATTGACTCGATGTTTCCATTTTTATAAAACGCCGATTCAATATTCCTTTTACTTTATTGCCCAAACGCCGCCTTCTTCAGGGTGGCGATCTTTGACCAATGTTGTCTTGTAATTAATATGCACATTAGAGATTGTTTTTGACATATCTAATAAAAATAAGGACCATTGTTTCGGTTCATAAGATGTTATATCACCCTTGTAGAATTTGAAATATGACATCATGTTACACTCTCGGTCATTATATATTTTACGCGGACCTCAACAAAGGTGCATAGTTGACACATATCTATGTAACATTTCTTCTGGTAATGAAATGAAAGATTCCAGCATTCGTGGTTTTCTTCTGGTAATGAAATGAAAGATTCCAGCATTCTTGGTTGTGTAGTTTGTGTAAACCACTGGTCTCGGGCCCAAGTAGTTTCAAGGGCGAGGGATGCAATAGTTGATATATATCTATGTAATGTAGTGTCTGTCTTAAAACATTTCTTCTGGTAATGAAATGAAAGATTCTAGCATTCGTGGTTTTCTTCTGGTAATGAAATGAAAGATTCCTGCATTCTTGGTTGTGTAGTTTGTGTAAACCACTGGTCTCGGGCCCAAGTAGTTTCAAGGGCGAGATATGCAATAGGGGAAACAAAAATTTTCAAATTCCTTCATTGGTTGGAACGAAAATATTTAATTCTTTATTTGTCTGTACTTTATAGCATCGTTATGTGAAGGTTTAGATATACACATGGTCTTCTTATAGTCATTATGATATTCCAGAAACATTGGAAAATAAAGCAATAAAAATATTTGATTTATGTCCGATTTGCATCGTTCTTGGTTTAATGGAAACCAACTTTGGCCCTGATTGCTGGAAACACGGTCCCATAGAAAAAAAAAGTCGTATTAAATTCTTTGCTTTGTGGTATTTTTGAGAAAAAAATGCAGCATCCGTTGGAGAAGGGGAATCTGTTTAACCTGAAGTACCTTTGTTTTTGATTTGGAACGAGTAAAGATGTTTTGGTTGTTTAAGTTTAACGTCCTTTTAACAGCTAAAGTAAGTCGTGGTATAATAGTGGTATCTCACTGAATCATGCTGACAAAGACACCAAATATCATACCCCACCGAGTGAAGCACTACTTTTGTCTGAAGCGCTTGGTTATGTGACACTGGGGCCGAATGGCGGGATCAGTAGGGAACTTATTTAAGTCATTAGCAATATTACAAAGCGGCTTTCTTTCAAACTATTGTTTTCAATAAATAGAAGTAGCAGGCTAATATAATCTTACATGGGCCTGTCAGGTGGACTAATATAATCTTACATGTCAGGCGGACATGGATATCTCAACCCGAGTGGAAGATTTTGGTTTGTCAACCCGAAACTTGTCGAGGGTTGACAGCCAAAATCTTTCACGAGGGTTGACAGACCCATGTTTGATTCTTTTTCTCCCACACTTTAACGAAGCATAATGAAAATGCACTCATATATAGAAACATTTCCAAAGTGCCGCCATCATAAGAACGTCAATATGCGTCAAAATAAATGACGTCGTAAACAATAGTCACCGCATGCAATGACGACGTCACGTCATTGTCTAGCACGTCTGAGCTCTTTTTTTCCTACCCCGGTAAAAGACAGTGTTATCTTTTCCCTAGCAAACTCGAGATAACCATGTCAAGTATGGAAGAATAATAGGATATTTCCCTACATTGAGAAATCTCTAACCAAGGAGGAGTTGCACGACTGTCTAACCCAAGGCTAGCCGATGGTTAGACTGTCATGAATCTCCTCTGAGAAAAAATATCATCAAAATGCAGCTAACCTAACAAAAACATTATAGACCATACACGCAACACAAACTATAATAAACATCTTAATAATATTTTTTATTAACATGTCACACATTTTTAACAACACATTCACGGGGGAAGTCCATAAATGAACCTGGCTATTAATAGTACGTGGTAGCTCCATACTTTTGGGAAAACCCATATCATTTTTTTCTAACAGGTCTTATTTTCTTGCATTTTTCATGCAGATTTCAAATCTGTAAAGAAAAATGGGCGTTCTTGAATTACTTTTTGCGATATTTGAGCTTGTCAATTGATTTTTTGTGCTAAATTTCTACGATAGAACAATATACAAAACAATTGTATTTTTTACAACTGATAACTAATTTTCGTTATTTCCGAGGACCGTTTCTATACGTAATTATCATGTTTTGCCATATTTTCACCCCTAAAATATCAATGAATAGGTAAAAAAGGAAATGAAGACCCATGTCAATTTCACAATATTTGTATATGATATGCCGAAGGTAATATATTTTTCAAATATCATATAAAAACATGAGGTCCTCGATCAAAATTTATAATTCTGTAAGCTTGAAGTTTGTAACTCACAACCCTACCTAGTGCTAAGATGGATCATATTTGACTATTTTTTGAAGATCATTACACACACACAAAAAAAACCATCCCACGTCAGTTCATATGTTTTTGTGATATATATCTGGTTTTAATATGTCTGTTTATTTTTATGATTTTCTCCAAATTTTGTGTTTTAAAGAAATCCGTAAGCGATTTTTTTAGAATTCTGGAATTTCAGTCCGGACGGGTCCTCTCTTACCATTTATTGCGACGAACGTTACTGCCGGTGTTTGAAAATCCATTCCCATTTACGACAGGGACCGCAAAAACCTCAGAGATATCACCTAATATTCACTTCATTGCTTTTATTTGATTTATTTAATGACTTTCAACATTCAATATTATATGAAGACAATTTTCATCTATTGAAAAAATATCAAAGTGGAATGTCGTAGCGTATCGGAAACCATTCAAAATAACCTCGGCAGCTTCCGGTTTAGCGTCATATGAATTGGCGCGGTTTTCAAAAGTATGGACCTACTTTAATATTATCATCCACCCCACCCCCACCCCTCTTCAGAATAATAAATTCAAACGTTTATTTGTGACTTGTAGCAATTTAAACTAATTACCAACATCTTCCCTGTGGTGCTCAACCTTTCCCGCTGCAGAGGTTGAACTTCATTGTCGATTTTCATACTAATTATGGTACCTTTCTACACACCAGCTTTCCTCCAAATCATTGAACATAAACTTCTTCTTTCAGTCACGGCTCTTGTTGCGAGCGTTATGCTACGGAGGATGTCAAGAAAAGCACATTGGTTGAAAGAATCTGGCTTTGAAGAGAGCATGAAAACGCATTCCAGGTAACACCATTTTAAAATAAAAAGCAGAAAAGAAATAATTATATTGATCACCTTAAATTAGTAAGTTTGTTTACCTGACGTTCTAAGCAAGTAAACTATTAAATAAGAGTTTGAATGAAGCTCTTTACTTGTCGAAGTCATTCAAACAATACTTGATGTATTTTCAGGGTATTTTGCCAGAGAGCTATTGACACAACTCAAAAGTTGTATGACCATAACCCACAAGACGCTATCACTACACTAGAAATGGAAAATGAAAAAGACGTTTGGGGAATCAAAGAAAGCGCCTTAGACTTTGCCCTGTCGAACAAAATGTATACATTTGTTGCACACCACGTTCCTCAGAGAAGCTTTAACCGGATTTGGAAAGGAGGGAGTATTTTGCCATGCTGCAAATCGAGCAAATCCCGGGTAAGACTTTTTGTCGTGATATGATATTAAGATATTTTTTCTGTTAAAATACTAATTGAAGTAATCATTTAACAATGTATGCGATGTGTTGCGTGTGGTATTAGCACGCATATATATTAGCCTAACGCAGAATGTTTACAAATTCCTTTTTTTTCTTAACGATGGCCCATTTGTATTTTAATTACTGGACATTTTGAACACGATAACTTGCGTAAATATTAAACAAAAACGTTGAATGTAAGTCTTGGACGAGAACAAAAATAGGACTTATTCGACAGTAACTGACAAAGCAAAGTTATTGCCGTTTGCGATAATTTTATTGAAGGATTAACTTGAATAACTTTTGTTATTTTATGGAGATACATGTATAATAAATGTATAACACAAAAATCTGAGTGTACTCTCATCATAAACCGCTTTGCGATTTATTAAGAGTACACTCAAATTACTAAAGATAATCTCTTCAATACTCAAAATTCATTTTGGGACTCCTTTGTCTATGAAATCATTATGCCGTCATTTCAGCCAATCAGAAGCAATGTAATAAACGGCGACGCCAATTTTTCCTTTTTGGACTGATAAAGTAAATTTTAAAGCCAATGAAAATGCTCGATACAAGCAAAATTGAATTATTTGAATTTGTGTAAAAATTCAAAGAACGTAATGAAACTTTGTATGCTACGTCATCACACTAGAAAGGTCTTTATTGAGTTCGAAAATCGAACTTTGCGACAGTAATTTACGGAGTTATTGCCATTTGTAGAATATCATTTTTGAACCTTGTGAAAATAATTACATTAATTAATATTCAAAGTGCCTCAGTGATAATCTTGGTGAGTTTTATAACATTTAAATCTGAGTAAGATCATGTGTCCATTGCGACTTCTTTGCTTTCACCGTGTTAAGAGTCACGGTCAGATGACCTTTCGATTATTATATCGGGTTGCCGCTGGCAAAATCTGTCCATAGACTGATTCCCGCCTCGCCTACCTCCCTTGTGGAGGCTACATAAGACCAGTATCGACCAGCCATCTTGAGTTAGAACGAATATGCGTACAGACGTCACCATTATTTGTCTAAAAGTCTTTTGAGCTACAATATTGCAGCTAATCTTGAGTGTGGAACTCCTATCCCAAGGTGCTCATCATTTATGCGCATGATATATCATCAATTAGACGAGTACTTCCGTTGAATAAAAAGTTATTAACATCATTTCAAATACATATCAAAATTGTTCAGCGTTAATTAAATAATTGCAAAACTTGAATCTTAATAACCTATCGTTCAAATGGAACATTCATTATTTACACTAAGGTCTGTCGTTTCGTGAGTAAAGTTGTTTTGCACGTCTAAAATAAAGCACGCTTTCCTCCCCGGATACATGGATTAACCCATCCGAAAATTAAAATTGATACCGATCCTTGATGAGCGGAGCGCCGCATAACGAAGAATAGAGACCTAAAGGAATGGAACCAGTCTAAATCTTTCAAGTGCATCAATTGATACTCCTCGAGACTGCACGCTATGTAATCATCCAAACGATTTGCATACGACGCCCGTTATTTTAGACACAATCGCTGTGATGTAATTTATATACAGCGGGCGCCATGTACTAAACAATTGTCATGATATTACATTTAGTAAATATTATGTACACTTGCCTTGCTAGGCTTGTTCACTATACGCAAATACCAGCCGATTTTGTTTACCATAACTGGATGGTAACATTGAACTTTGAAATTACGTATGAAAATGTTCTATGCAACGTAAACGGGCTACTTTAAAAAAAAAAAAAAAAAAAGGAAACACATGGCTTTGTTTACATTTTGACGCAACATTACGTGTATATTGTAGTTTTTCATAGAATTTTGGGAAAATGTAAACAATACATATATGTTTTATATTTATATATGATACAAACATTTTTAAAATTAACAATTGAATAAAGAAATGGGAAAAATATCCCGACCGGTGCGATGTACAGTGCTTTTATTTTTGTTAAAAATGATGGAAATGATGGAAATGAGGAAAGGAACCAGTCTGATATGACAACGTTTGGTGTTGGTTCAAGACTTTTGTCGTTCATACCATAGTAATCACACGGATTGCGCAATCTGTTTCTGTGAATTTTCATTTGTTCAAACACTGACACCTGCACTGATGAAGAATCCTTTGTAAAGCTAGTATCCTGACTATTGTTAATCGTATGCTATGTCATTTTGTATCTAAGGACTAATAGACCAGTCAATCTAGCCATAAAAATAGCTGAACCTCAAACTAATTGCAACAGAAGGGACTATGCATTTTTCTTACTCCCTGATATGTAGTAAATGATGTATTAAAATTCCCAAATAATCCCAAAAGGGGAAAATTGAAAAATATCAGCTTTTCTAAGACCTATATAGCCTCGCAGATAAGCACTGTAGATTAAAGGGGTAGTGTAATAAAATTATTCTTTCTTGGAAAGTATTTATATGTACACAGTATATACTTGCAATATTACAATAAAGATAGATTAAACTTTGTTATGATATTTGTTTCTGTAAAAATCATTCTATCATGAAGGTCAAATAAAGGTCAAAACTGACGAATTGGTGAAAAAATGATGAAAAACCAGCAGTGTTTTCAGGTTTACTCTCTTGTAGGTTTATAATGCATTATATCACTTATACCATTTTCATCTTTGCACAAAGTTAAAATAAATTCATACACACTACAAAATATAACCATGGCAACTATATAATGTCCCATTACATTGTTAGCTCGCTACTCGGAGCTTACGGAAACACTTTGGTGTCAGTGTCGGCGCCGGTGTTAGAAATCCCATGCTAAGGTTTTGGTTGTGTGTTGTAATATATACTGCTATTTTTAACAACTGACATTAATTTCTACAATATACTTTGATTCAAATTGTTGTGATAAGTATGGACAAGCTAAGAAGGACAATGCTGGATTTGGAGAATTTCAAGAGGCCCAATTGGCCAAAGTGGCAGGTTAAGATTTTGGTGCAAGTGTTGTAATACTGTGTCATATGTCAGAACTGACATTTATTTCTGCAATTTTGGTTTATAATTGTGGTATATGGACAATGACTTAAAGGGGGAAATGCTGGATTTTGATAATTTCAAAAGGCTTAATGGACCAAAAAGTTAAATTACATAATGACATTGCTATATTTTATACTTTGGCCAAAGGGATTTCTTTGATGAAGGTAGTCTAATACTAAGGTTGTATCTTTCCCAGCCTTTCGCACATGGACTTCGAACATTCTTTGTGTTGGTCATTGGTTATATAATTGACCTCAGTGGCGTGATAACTAAAATCACATAAAAATGAACATCAACTACAGAATATCTATTTATTAATTACCATATCCACCGTAATTAGCGCCCAGGACACTTACAAATTATAACAAAGATTAAGGGGCGCTTATTAGGTAACGAAAATGTAAGTTGTGGACAAAAAACCTCTAACAAAAGTCAGACATATTTTTACTCTTTCCACACTCATGGCACATTTATCTGTCACAGTAAACATACATATGCCTTCTTTCCTTTGATTACGCATTAGTACGTAATGATTCACATGTGGAAGACTCACAAGTTCATGTAATATGGAATACGATGCCTGTAAGCATCACACAGTTGTAAAACATCGTTAAATTCATGGGATGATGGGGGCATTTATATAACTTCAGCATTAAGGGAGTGGGACGACTGGTTCACCCGTCAGTATAATGTCTTCGGCGGCATGCTTCAGTGATATAGCACTATAAAAAGGCCAAGACATCCACTATACAACACGAATATACCACAGTCTCCCAAAGCACGCACCACGCACTTCATACAGACAACACACAGCATACATGGGAGATCATCCTTACATGACCTTAGCTGTTGATAGGACGTTAATTTAATCAAACAAACAAGCAAGCAAACAAACAAACAGACAAACAAATAAATTCCTCCAGAAGAGGGGAGGGGCGCCAGTTACGTCGTATACAGTATGTATATAAAGAACTAAAATGATTAAGAAGCGGAACCTATATATGACATCAAATTGTTTAAAATGTAATTAGCGGAGTGATGTGACAGTATTATCCTTGTACCAGTAGCTTACCTACAAATAATACAGCCTCATGTATATTATGGTTTGTGTCATGGGGATTGGTTGTGGTCTACAACATTATGTTGACGTTGTATAAAGTGATATTCTATAAACTAAGAACGGTTTATTTTTTTGGGGGGAACCCACTGGTTACATTATACGTTAACTTCCATATGTACATGTGTGTAGAAAAGCGGAGTTCAATTTTCATCTATACTTTAAAATAAACTTTAATCAAATCTAATTACAATCAGACTTGGGACCAGAGAAAATAATTCGTTATAACAGAAATTCGATATAGAGTTTCTGATACTATAAGTTAATTAAAGTCAAACGTCGATTGCACCCCGAATCAACGTAGTTATCAAGCTAACTCACAAATTCCGAAGTCAGCAACAATGTCTTCTTTGGCAGATTTTCCATCATCGACAATTAATTGTACACTTGTCTGATCGTATTTGATTTTCTATTAATTAGTTCCCTTTTTAGACCCAAAGTTTCACTTTAAAACAAAGCTACATCCAGCACTTTCTGGGAAAAAAATTGTTATAGAGCAAACATTTTCTTGAAGGGACCACGAAATCACTCCTATCAAAAGATAATTCGTTATAAAGGAAATCCGCTATACGTTTCTCAAAGAAGTATAAATAAAGAGGAGCCAAAAACCCAAGGTTTGAATTTACTTCGTAATAAATAAAAATGCGTATCAAGCAGATTCGTCTTAAGGAAGTTTTACTGTATATTGACTTTATTCATCACTGTGTGTATTTTACTATATGTCTATGCCTTTTGACATTTGTTTGTTAAAATATTTATTTCATTTGCTTGATATTGTTGTTTCTGGTTATTAATAAGAAGGTGTAAAAGCCTATAACATGATGACTAGTTTTCACTGTAAAGTCATTTTTCAATATGTATCCATAAAGAACATGTAGAAGTTGATTATCATATATGTACATGTAGATAAATTGGAAACATACATACATGTACATCCCCAACCCGGCAAGTTCACTTTTTAATTCTGCTTCTTCCAGTTTCATTTCTAAATATTTCTTCAAATATATAAATGCTCTGATTGGACATTGTTTACCATCTTTGTGAATTTGGTAACGGAACTCCACTAAAAGAGTTTATACAAAAGTTTTACCACACAAATTAGCATTTACTGTGGTTTAAAGGAGCCCCATAGGTCTATTTTATATTGCGGATTTTAATAAAGCTTTATTAGAGCTTTATGCTCCGTTAATGTTAATGGACGTTTGTGCAACATTATATTTTCTGGAAATGACGTCATCAAGTTAATGACGGTTTAATGAAGGTTTAATCCTCGATTAACTTTTAATAGACCTTTGAACAACTGGCCCCAAATAAATAAATACATGGAACTAACTGATCATTAGTATCTGTTTTATGTAGAGCTATGACACGTATTAAGAAATAAAGTGTCAATAAAGTAAAATAATTACTAAAATAAAAGAAAATAGTACATATAAAATACACAGGTAAAAACAAAAACAATAATGAGGTCACAAAAAACCAAACCACTCTCCGGAATAAGTATTAAATATTAAATTTTATCGGAATATGTGTAAAATGGAAATTTTGATCAATATCGCGCTAGTACAAACAGGCTTCCATACTTTTTTCGTTAATGAAACAGGGTTATCAAAACTGGCAAACTTTTAAAACTTAAATACATCGTAATGACAGAACCATTACTTATTAAAGATAAATTAAAGCATACACTGACATAGTATCGAAATTCAGATATGTTTTATTTAACATAAATACAATTATGTCGCCGTCATTTTGTATTTCCGTCGGGTAAGTTACCGTCACCGATCGCTAACCATTTCAACACTTATAGACATCTGTGAAGCACATGGTACTATGTATAATATAACTTAAAATAATCATGAACTTAGCTCACACTATCATAAAACCTGCCATTAATGCACGATTGTCAATAATCAACGCTTTTGTTTATATGAATTGGGACTATAAAGATTCTAAAGCAGCGCTTATGATTGGTGTATTAATAAGGTTCGGGGTCGATTGCGGTACCTACATATGTTCAGGTATAGTAAACGATGTAATGAACAGATTATTGCATGGAAATTCCGACAATTACTTACAGAGTCATTTCCTTTTGTAATAATTGTATATGAATTTTATTAACCATAATAATTTTGCAGTACAGCAGTTTTGAACCTTTGATAACGGTTACTTACCTAAAATAGTCGCCATACTTAATGGAAAATTGCACCATTACATCTCCGATGAATTTTAACACGGAATTTTTTTGACAGAACCTACAGAATCATTGCCCTTTGGAATAGTTTTGGACTTCATAAATATTATAACCTGATTTAACAGTCATCAATGGAACCTTTTGTGTGTTTTTTCATTAATCCATTTACTATCACAAATTATGAATCTTTGATAATAAAAACTTAATACTGATAGCGATATCAACATTTCTCTATTTTCTAACATTAAGGAACGGCTTAAAACTTAATTCTTTGACATAATTGTGTTATGTTTCAACGTTACAAAAATGTGGGCAGTGACTCTCTGCGCGAGAAGTGGTTAAAAGAGTATGATAAGGAAAGAGAAGATGTAAGTAGCTATACTCAGAAAATTAAATGTAATGTACAATTGTAACATTGAAGAGGTCATTTTGAACTGCGGTGCTATTCCATCGGTAAGATAACCATGTTTATATATGAGAAAAGGCTTTTTTATTTCATTTTACTGTTACTCATCTATTCTTTTAAATTAAAACATAGGAAAAAAATTGCTGCGGTGGTACCGGAACTTGTTACGACTATATACCAAGAGGGCTAAAAAGTCCAAAAGTCAAGTTCTACAGTCACTATGTAAGTAATTTCATTCTATAGATACACTGCAATTTTGACAGCTGCTTAACTTATATAATTTATTGGCAACATCAGACATACACAGTTGTTAACGGTCTAACACACTTTATGAATTCACCATCATCAGCAACAGGGTCAAAATATTCGCAATTTTTGTGCCTGTGCTGACTAATTGATTTAATCATCGAAAAATACATTGAGCACACGTATACCAAGTTACTTCAGGTACTTGGATTATCAATATTTAACTAAAAAAGGGTTAGAAATTATAATTAAAAAACTACATACCCGATCTTACAGTTAACATTCTTTTATGCAGAAACATATTAGATTTATATTATATGCACATATATATTTCTGCTTTATGTAATTTATTTATGAATGCCTACATTGTCTTGAATAGCTTTAAACAAATATTTAAGGTAATAAATCAGTTTTCTAATAGCAGCAAGGCGGGTTTAGAACCTTGACGCGTATCAACCGCGTAAATATCGTCTTTTGGTATATTATGCATTTAGGTAAATAGGATAAACTTTAGATAAAATTGCATCAAAGCATCTTTATGGTATGTTGTCACTTGAGTTATGTAATAAAATAAGAAAAATGTTAACGAAATATTGCATCTTCGCGCACAATGTCAATATAAGGTATGTAAACATAATAGATAAGTTCACCAAGTGTGTCACAATAGGTGTGTGTCAGAAGAGCGACTTATATTACCTGGGTTATTATGTGTTCACATGTACAGTTGAGGTTTGGTTTTGTGTGCAATTAGGATTCAAATATATGTAGCCTAATCCAGTATACACATGCATAATATTTCAAAAATGAATACATGTATTATATTTGGCCTTGCACGTAACCATCAGTCTTATCTATTTAATATGTAAGTATTAAGTTGCCTTCTTGGGGGATTTATGGTCCAATAATCGATTGCAGACAAATTGAATAACACGCTTATATTGCGTATGCTTATATCTCCGTTTTCTGTTATTTTAAGCCAACCTGTAATGTGCACTGTAATCGCTATTACCAAATCAAAGTCCCGCTGCCCCCGTCAGCGGAGCTTCTTCTTGTGACGTCATAAGTGCATCCGACGTCATAAGAACTCGCGACGTCATTTGCGGTAAATAAAGGTCCACGAAAATAAACATAAAATCATCAGTACACTTCCAAAATTTTAATCAATATGTTCCATCTTTAGGATATTCAGCATTTTAAAATCATAACTACAAATATTATCACGAATAAAATATAACAATTGGGGTTTTATATTCCGGTGGCACGCAATTATACGCACAAAAATGGGCATTGTGTCATTACGTTCTGAAGTCGTTCTGAACGACGTCACAATACATGTTAAACATATCACTACACCAACGGGAGTTATAGGAGAATTATGATCTCATAAATTCCCTTTTTGGTTGTTAAGGTTATATAGTGTCACTCTCGAGCAAATGGAAATATATATTTATAAACTTTATTATCAGTAGCACGTGACTAATTTTCAAAATACAAATGTAAAGCATATTCTAATTATTCGATAAATTCGTATATTGAACGTATTGTTTTAGAAGCTATTACATAACTGATTTACTCAACAAGTTGGGAGGTAATATTATAAGCCAAATTAATCTTAAAAACGGTTACATAGAAGCGCGCTTATTTATGAACAAAATTTTAAGGGTCACTTGACATTCATTAAATTGGGGTCAGGCTGTAGAACAAATTATTAGAAACAATGCACCGACGAAATCCTATCTTAACTATTTTAAAATTGTCGCATTCGCATTATATATAGTAATTTTTCAATATTTTCAAACTAGATAGATTTATCAATGTATTGAAGGTCACAATCTTGTATATTTTTTTAGTTGTGTTTCTAGTGTTTTAGTGACAATATATAGTTACATATGGTACTGACGTGTCTTTATTGTTTCTTCAGATCCTCTTCTGTGCGTTCCTTGTCTGCCTTAGCGCTTTTGTCATGACGAACATCACGAATAAATTCTGGCCAATCAACAGGAAATCGGTATATGAGCTTTGTGTATACATCTGGCTTGGTGCCGACATCTTCGAAGAGTATGTACCATCAACAATCGCTATGTGCTACCGGGTGAGATCCTTTCCATTTACTTAAAAAGAGATATATTTTCTGCAAACTGTTGTTCGTCACACAGCAATAGATAGGTCTTGCCTGATAAAAAGCGGATGTTTGTATCCATCGCTTAATAAATATAAAACAGAACGTTAGTCGTTGGCTATGTCCGTTATAAATCGAATCTCACTATATCCGTTCGCAATACTTTTTTTCTCAATGTTTCCTGGGGAACTTAGTAAATTGCATTTTGGGGTCTTTCTAGTAACAAAATGGCCGACAGACAGCTTCTTTATATTTTGAAAATTGACGTTTGTTATCGCTATTTCTCAGAAAGCACTAAATGGATCTGGCTTCAAGTTCATCATAGGATGGAAAAAAATGATGTCTGTTATTGGTTTTATTGTTTCTAATTCTGTTCCCCCCCCCCCCCAGAATTTACTCCGACACATTTACCGAAAACAACTGCACGGGTATTATTTTTTACAAAACATTTTCATAGTCTAAACGGGTACAAGCGATTCTTCAATCTCCGACCCGGCAATCGACATGGCCACCATTTCCTTGCATATGATTGGTATTGATTTAGATATTGTGTTATTTTTTTGTAATGGTCACTTAATATAATTACCACTTGTTATTGTTATTATTTTTACACTTTCTTCCGTAACGAAGCTTTCCGGTGCTTTTCTAAGAAACTACTGGGTGAATCATCACGAAACTTGAAAGATATACTCCAAATGGGGATAGGAGTGTGTACAAATGAATTTTAGCGATCAAAATTCCAAAATGGCAGCTAAAGCCTACTTCTTAGGTTTAGATGTCGGTCTCCATTTTTTGTGAAAATTGGTTTATAAGGGTTTAAATGGATGCAGAACAACATTTGAATCCTTTTGAGAAGATTGTTTGGCATGGTAACATAATGAAAATGTTTTCAAACGTTCAAGTGAAGTGACAGAAACACAGTAATTTTATTTCCTTTACATGACTTACCAGCTTCCAGTATAATCAGCTAATCAGAAAATACCCTTTCTTTCTCCTCACATGGAACATATATGAATAAAAAATTCACTCAGGTGACTGTTAAAGCCAACGAGCATCCTGATTATGTTAATGAAATGTGATGCCTTCTGAGGAAAAATAAAGTTTTTTTCAAATACCCCTTTCCAAATTTAGTGTTTTATCATAATCATTGTAATATCCAGATAAGTGAAACATGCCTTATGGGTCTCTTGGTTTTTATCTGCCATGCCTACAAAAGTTAAAAAAAAATATATATATAAATAACCGAGAATGTGGACATATAGTATAACATTACAATTCATCAGGTTATTTGCACTTGTTTTTCAATTCAATTGACCTCATAAACTGACTTGTATGTTAACAGAATTTAGAACAAAGCGATCGTAAATGTACGTGGCAGTGGGTGCGAAGAGCATGGAGTCACGGAAGCAACTTCTGGAACGCTGTGGATTTATTAGCTTACGTTATATTTCTGATTGCCATATGTGTCCGATTTGGCTATGAATATAAACCTGGGTCGGAAGACGACGACTTTGATATATCCAGACGACTTTACAGCATCGGCTTATTCATAATGTACTCGAAGGTGCTTCAAATCTTACTGATGTACAGAAGCACTGGCCCAACAGTCCTCATGTTAAAAGAAGGGGTAAGCTTTCTGATTCTTTTAATTGAATTGCACTCTGTGTACCTTATATAGTTGTAAAGTTTTGAATCCTCTCATCGATCTAGCCATTTTCAATTCTCTAGGTAAGCATATTCCGTCTGTTTATCTAAAGCTAGAATAATATTTTTTGTTTTCATTTTTTGTTGCTATAAGGAAATTTGCATTTGCAGCTGAAGGAACTCCTGCGGTTTCTTGTCATCATGGTTGTTATGATCGTTAGTGTTGGAGTATTCTACCATGCCAACCTGTACCCGAACCACTACGACTTGTTCTCGACTCACGGTATTCAGCATTGGAGTTTTTGGAGAATCATTTATCTCCCATATTGGTCTATATACGGCGAATTTAAAGACGAAATCGAAGGTGAGTATATCATTAACAACAATGCCCATCAGCGAATATGGTAACGATCTTCATTTTCGTGTCAACCATTATTGCTTACGGATGGTAACTAGATGGACTTTGGTGAGACCCACACAATTATTTTTGCAGTTTTAGGTCACCTTAGACCAATTCTCAAGTAACCTATTCTAATCGGCTTTTGTCCGTCGTGCGTCGTTCGTCGTCCGTCGTCCGTTGTCCGTCGTACGCCGTGTGTTCTTAACTATTTACATTTTCGACTTTTTCTCCAAAGCTGCTGAAACAAATTCAATGAAATATTGCACAAAATTTCTAAGGCATAAGGTCATTCACAATCGTAAATTATATGGTCCCCCTCCCCACGGGAGGAGGGACTGTGTGCGGGGCCATAAGGGGTAAATTGACTTAACTTTAAAAAAATGTTCTTCTCCACTCGCAGATGTAGAATCAAATACTCTTTATAAATTGAAAAGTCTTAAGGCCCTCTACAAACATCGTGAATTTTGTAGTTGTGGGGTCTTGAGGTGATCAAATATAGTTTCTATAGGACAAACACATTTATGAGCATTATTTACTCAATTTTCATAGGAGATGAGTCAAATTTGGTCAAAATTATAAGCCTGTGATTGCATTTTAACATCCTATCTATATTGATCCTGGATGACCTAAAAGGGCTAGAGGGGCGGGGCCAAAAGGGGTTAAAATGGCTAAAAATTCAGAAACCTTCTTAACTTATAGATTTTATGGAACCAAATACTCTTTATAGATTGAAAGATCTTAAGGCTCTCTACAAAAATTGTGAATTTAATGGTCCGGGGGTCAAATTTAGATCCCAACACACCTTAAAAACTCAACAATCCAAAACTTAGGGATGTAATCCAAGGGACATAATCTAGGTAAACATATATAGGTCTAACTGTGAACGAGAAGCAAGTTTTGATAACTCAAACTAATGCAACAGGAACCATTTAGGCTTAAAAGTATCTAAAAGACACCGTATGCACATACATGTATATTGTATCAATCACCATTTGCATTTGCGACAAATGGTGATTGGTGAATGGTGAATATACCGACAAAGTATACAAAGTTGTATTAATGTAAATTGCATACAAAAAACTGCAAGATGAATTGCGAAAACTTGTGCTAGATTCATCTTTGTTACTTTGTACGGTAATATATTTATGTCTAAGTCATGAAAATGAAAACTCCTTGTGTGCTTAAATAGTCCTGTCAACAAACAACTAAGGCCATTTTAAACACCGACATATATGTGTTGTGCGTGGTGTGTATGGCGACAATATATTGTTTTGGCAGACTGTGGTAGGTTGTTGTTATGCCAACATATGTTATTTTCTCGTCCTTGGGTATAGAATCGTCGGTCATTTTCCTTCCTCTAAATTGTTTTCATTCATTGATGATATATTTGTTGTATCGTGGTCGTAAAACAATAAGACGAAAATCAACAGATATTCGGCATTGGTCTCAAAAGATATTCAATGACCTTCCTCGTACGACCGATATATATATGTTGCCTTCAAAACAACTCCCCTAACTCATTACGGTATAATGTATCAACGTATTAAGATGATTTTCACTTTAAAAATCAATTAATTTGTTCCACAATATTTTAGGTTAGATGCTGTTTTCAGTTACTGTACAGGTGTAATTCACATAACGCGTATGTGAATCCATGTGTCGTATCAAGACATAAGCTCCGTAAAGTGTAAAATCTTTTAAAACTTTCTTTAAAAAATGTTTATTATTACCTTATCAAATTTTACATTGATTTCTATACTGTCTATACGGCAAAATACCTTAAATTCTATTTGGTGACAATACATTTTAAACACCGATTTTCATAAATTTTCGGTTTTAAACTACGTGTTTTGACCTTAGATAATAATATCGTTGATAACGACTATATTTGATATGTTATTAGAAATCGTATCATAGAAACTAAAACATAAAATTGTTTGTGTTGCAATTACTTTTAGGTTTGAACATTTTTCTTGTATTGTGACTAGACTTAATGTATGCATGTATATAGAGGTTCCCCAACGCGTGACTGTTGTTTATCATGTTTATCAAACTCGAGTTAGTTAATTTTCAAATTTTGAAAGAACACGAGCTTTAGCGAGTGTCTTTTAAAAATTTGAAAATTAACTAACGAGAGTTTAGATAAACATGATAAACAACAGTCACGCATTGGGGAACTTATTTATCTCATAATTTTAACTCTATATTTATACCATGGTTACATGTACCATTTTCTCGTCTTCATTCAGGGAAACTTACCACCATACAATGTGTAGTAATATTTTTCCGCCATAAAACATAGTACCTAAATAGAGGGCCAATATTCTATTGTTTAATACTTTGAATAAACAACCCCCGTTAGACAGTAATTACAGTGTTATTTAAAAGAAATTGCACTTTGAAAAGTAGCCCGAAGTTGAGAGCCAATCGGAATTAAGAGATCTTGGATTTGACCAATCAGAGGCGCCGTAGGTGTTTACACACCGGAGTGTGTAAACATAAATGATAACCAACTGCTATGAAATTTATCACATGGGTTTTCCATTGTGAAACATGCATAGTTATGGGATAAATGTAATTACACAATTAGAGCTTCTGAAAATGATAGGGATATGAGGAAACACTGGTGAACTTTTGTATATGGGGAAAAATCCCCAAGATCCACTTAAATTTACTTACAACACTAGAGATACAACGGCATTAAATGTATCCATGTAAATTGCTATCACTATATACATGTCTTTTTTCTAACATAGTCGAATGAATAGTCTGTATAGTGCAAAGTCAGCACTGTCCGTGTGTGGTATCCATCAAATCAGAAAAAATGATAAAAAATAAATAAATAAAACTAAAATAAGATAAGGTTGTAAGATCCTTGATCAGCATTTTGTTACATTAACATTGTTATATATTTTCAGGGAAAGACTCCACCGATAATTGCTCCAACAATGAAACTGTGTACACGAAAATTTCAGGCGTAGAGAGATGCCCGCAACGTGACTTCATGGTTTCCATAATGTCTGGATTCTTTATCTTGATACTGAATCTTCTGCTGGTGAATCTTATCATTGCTATGTTTAGGTAAGAATCGGCAATGACGCAATTAGTATACATCGAACATGCACAGTTGGTGTTCAATATTGGTTATTCACTGACTTTACATGTTACAGAGTTAACTGGCTTGCGGGTAGGTACTGTGACGTTATTTTTGTGAGCAAACATCGCGCCACTTTCTCTGAAAAAGTATCATACTGTGAAATCATTAATTTTTGTGGGTGTTTAATTTTCGTGGATTTCGTTTTTTGACCAAAATCAACGAATTTACAACCCCACGAAAATAAATATACCTATACCAATGTCATGTAATTTTATGCGTTCATACATTGTAGGATGATTATTACCTCACTACATAAGGTCTATTTCGGGGACAAGCATGACAAGTTTAAAGTTGGAAAATATTGTTCAAACAAAGATAGTTTTCAGAATTTCATCCACATGTACCAACAAATAATTGATTGAGTATATCATGAATATGACAATGTGACACCATAATTATTTGTTGGATACATCTGTAAAAACACTGGCTGAGTACCGACTCTAAATTGTGATAGTAACTATGTTGTGTGGTAGAGCTTAGTTCCGCTTGAGAGATTAAACAATATAGGTGACAGTGTCGACTGTGTATTTTAACGGTAATGTGTAAGGTCTTCTCCACGAATTTAAGTGCCAACGAACTTGTAAAATTTTAGAATCCACGAATATTGATCCCAACGAAAATAAATGATTTCACAGTATTTTGGGACTTTAAGTTATATCTTATGTAACTTTCACTCTAACAAACTCTTGTAAAACATATAATGTGTGAAAAGGTATTGTGACGTCATTAATTTGTGAGCAAACTTCGCCCCATTTTCTCTGAAAAAGTATTATATTTTGGGACTTCAAGTTATATTTCATGAAATTTCACTCTTACAAACACTTGTAAAACGTATAATGTATGAATATAGATACATACATGTGATGTTTAAAATTCATTAAAAAACCATTGATATAAGAGAAAATATTGGATGAAATATCATGCATCACGTGACCGACATTGGCGATACCCAAACAGATCGAAGCCTCCCAAGTCGCATCACGTGACCAACTTCGACGATACCCGTTCAAATTGGAATAGATCGGAACAGCTCTGACCTTTCCGAGCTATTTTCAACGTGTACACGAGAAAAGTAATATATATACTGAATTCTTTACAAAAGTCGGTAAATATGGAAATTTTATAAAACTATGTAGAACATAGATTTAAAATCACATGATTTTTCTATGACAAAAAAGAGCAAGTCATAGGCCATACAACTTTAAGATCGAAAACACATGAATAGCCCACAAAGGCAGATGACTCTGCGATATGCAAATACAATATGCAGGAGGATAAACCGTTTAGACATTTTCCCTATTATTATTTGTACCGTAATATATTGTTTTATCATAGAAATGGAGAAATGTATGTATTGCATCAGTATTCCCTCTATATTTAAACAATTTGTTCTCTTATACGTGTACTTCTATATTTTTTAGATAACTTGACGAAATTGAAACCTATATGACTATGATGTTGTTGTGTATAATAATAACGATTAATTATTTTTATTGATATTAACATGCAGCGGAATTCACTATTAGAAGTTATTAGAATTACAAGTTTTACTGTATTACCACATGTTGTATACACCCTCCCCTTCTCACTCACGCAACCACACTTTCTTAGTTAAAAAGAAGAATGTAAGAAACGTTTTACCTTTGTTTGTGGGGAAAGAAATGGCGACGTTCAGATTGTTTTGTCTTTCGTATCGAATATGTCTTTTCTTCAAATACATCGTAGAGTATAATTTGAATCCCTTTTTTTACAGTTTCCGGTTTAGCGAAATACAAGATAATGCAGACCTTTACTGGCGGTTCCATCGAAGTCGCGTGATCATGGAATATCGTGATAGGACACCTGTACCATTAAACATCATTTTTAGGTTACTTGAGTTATTGACGTTTATATGTTCAAAATGCTGTTGCAAATGCTGCGCTGGAAACAACTCTGGAGAAAACAGTTCACAAAATGGTAAATTTACTGTAATTGATAACTTTTGACTACAGATTAGAACTGTTGTATTGGAGGAAAAGTTAAAGAGGACAATTTGCATCAAATAACCAATGTAATGTATCAGGTTGAATAGAAACACGAAATATAGTTTTGAAAAAAGAAAAAAAAAAACAACATCAGTCTGTTCGGTTTTTTTTCTTCTTTATTTCTTTCCCTTTTTTAACTTTTGTTTGTCTAAGATAATTGATGTACCTACTTTCACTTACAGTCAAACGTCGTTTAAAGCAAGAGATATTCGCCCGCGGTTGGAAGTCCAGGTAAGTAAAAATATACCATTTAGATCAATGTTTCTATAATAGAAATTGGTTGTCAAACTACTCTACTAATTGCTAAATGTACATGTATACCCATTCTATAATATGATACCGGGTATTACAGTTTATTTTTTATAAAATCATTTGTAAAACATTTCTACATTTTTTTATATATATTTACATTTTTAGGTTATCATAACCCTTTTCATCCAAACGATGTCTTAATACTCGAAAGGCAGTACTCATATTGTAGCATGCAGGAAAGAAGGGCTACAAATTAAAAGTTTCAAATAAATTATCTTGACTTTCATTTAAGGCCATATGGGTCAAAAAGGCTAATTCATGTTAATCACTAAGAGGCTTAGTAACCTACTATTGGGTTTGTGGCATACTGGATTAAAGGGCTACAAAGTTTCTTCAAATGAATGACCATGAGCATCATTCAAGGTCGCAGGAGTTAAATAGGGATTGAAAACTCATCCAAAACAACAGGATCAATTCTAATGAAACTTGACAGTCATGTGGAGTTGTGCAGGCATGTTCTCATTTGTCAAAATTGTGGTTTCCATTCTAATCAAGTCAATAAACAAATTATAAAAAATAGAGTATCATCCATTATATGATATATTATATTATGTTTAAATCATATTACTTTCAAAACAATCCAGACACCTCTGATAAGGTGGTTGTTAGTCACCGGTGGGCTTAGTGTTCTAGTTTGTTTGTTAACAAGATAACCCAAGACTGGAACATTATTCAGAACTGTGTTTTTTTTTTGGTAAATGTGCATCTAATAATGACGCAGTGGCGAGATGAATTTCGGGAAGATCGCATGACCAGTTGAATTTTATTTTTTTTTCTGTATTGAAATATTTAGTGTAAGCTACATTGTTTGCAGCTTGAATTCAAGAGAAGATTTATAAGAACAGTTTCTACTAGCAGTACCTAGAAAGGGTATAGTTCTATTGATAGTTTTCAGAGAGAATTGTCAGCTTAACCAGCAAAATAAAATTAATCATCATAAAAGGCTTTCTGTTATACAAATGCAATTGTTGTAAATATTTTCCACTCCATTTACCATGGTTGAAGAAATAATTAGAATGAAATAATAAAATTTGATGTCAAATGAAATAAGTTCACTGTGACCTACTTTCACATAAAAACGAAATTAATGTCTGGGATGAACGATAGATGCTGAACACGATTTTTGAAATTGATATCATGATGACCTACTTTTAAAAATGTCCTAGAACAATTGAAATTGACATACAAAATCTATTTGGATTAGCAATGCATATCACACTTATTAGTAAAATCAGGTCACTGTAACCTCCTTTTAAAAACATTCATCTATGGCAATGAAAATTGACATATGGGATCCGCAAAGTATATTGAAGTTGCACTTTGCAAAATTAGGTCATTGTGATATACTATTTCGAAAAAGGTCAAGGACAATCAAAATTGATATCTGCGATGCATAATGTATGCTCAACTTGAATTTTGTAAAATTAGGTCAAAAGAAGGATGACCCACATTAACTGAGGACTAATAAAGTTATCATCTGGAATCCATAATGCATGCTTAACTGTAAATATACCAAATAAGGTCACCACGACCTACTTTTTAGAAAAAACCCACAGGGCAATGAAAATTTTTGACTGGTATGAACCATTGATGAAGAAATTTTACTTACTTAAATGGCCTCGGACAATGGAAATTTACATCTGAGATCCACAATGCATGCGGAACTAGAATTTTACATAATAATTAAGGTCACTGTGATTAACTTTAAAGAAAACGTTCAAAACAATGAGAACTGAAAACTGGGATGCGCAATTGATACTTATCTTGATTGTTGGAATATTAGGTCACTGACTTTGCCAAAGATTATAAAAAATGACATCTGGGATCCACAATACATGCGTTCTTTTTAATATCAATGTCCTTTTAAGAAAAGGATTAGGGCAATGAGACGAACAAAGGATGTGAAACTTTATTTGTAAAGGTCATATCTTTAGTTGTAGTACAACAATCAACAGATCAGGTGAGCGTTTAGGCCTATTGAAGTTTTGTTTTCATTTATACATTACTGTTGGTGGCGAGTGTTTAAGATGTCCCGACATATTACCACAAACCCTCCACCTCTGGGTCGCGAGTTCGAATCCCATGTTGGGTAGTTGCCTAGTACTGACCGCTGGTCGGTGGTTTTTCTCCGGGTACCACGGTTTTCCTCCACTATCTTTAAATGACCCTAATTGTTAGTAAGACGTAAAGCAAACCAAAACAAAATACATTACTGTTAGAAGAAAGAAGTTTAACACTTTTATGCACTTTATTGTACCATTCGTCTTCTATCTTTTAACTAGGAAGATCGGTGCTGCTGATGATCCCAATGATATACATTGAAGACCTACAGTGCTCTATCCTCAACCCACCAGTGTCCTCATCAATCTGATACAACAATCAGGTTAAACCGTGTTTACCAAACGCATAAGGTCTAGCACCTCCATGAGAGTCTATATGTGTGTGGTATGGTCTAACATATAAATGAGAGATTAGCTGTGTGTATGGATACAAGATTTCTTTGATTGGAAACTGGATTGGATTGGATTACTTAAAGACCAAACAAGCACAATATATTTATAGAATCAGCTTTATGAACTAATAGAAAATTTTAACAGAAATACAAATCCGCTTGAAGCAATTTTGATCTCAATGGAAATGTCACATTTCGACTGATAAAGTGTTTCTTTGTCTGGTTTTACTTAAGTGAGTTTGTGCATTTGAAGAAGTAAATATGAAACTGGCCTTTAATTCTTTATATTAGACGGGCAAATACGCATGTCCTTTTTGACTCAACTGTGATAATAATCGAATACGTTTTGATAAGCGAGGTCTTATTTGCACATTTTTCATTTTATTTTTATATGTTTTTTTATTATTATTGGATTGGATTTTATCACGTTTTTGTCTTTAACATGCAAACTATTCTTCGGTATTTATGTTGTATAATTACGTGTACATTCTATAACAAAATCTCAAAGTTTCCGTCCACATTTGTTTTGCTTGTAAACCTCTGATTTCAAGGTTAACATCGTTTTCGTATTATATATACAGGAACATGCATTTACTTAAAATCTTTACAATCAGATATAGTGTGTTGAGAGATTTTTGATTTTGTAGGGATTTTTTTAAGTGTTTATGATATTCTATGGAAAATCTTATGAAAACATTGCTTGAATTAATCTCAAAATAGTTTTTGCCATTATCTATCGCCAACGAACGCTAATTATCGGTTCGCTTTTAGTTAAAACGTATTTATTGTCAAAAACATTGACAAGGGATCGGGTACAAGTTATTACAACTTAACAAAGACCCTTTCCCTTTCGGTTAGCTAATCAAGCATGGCTAAATATCTAAGTTTATGATGTAATCATTTTTGTGCTAATTATTTTGTAAAGTTCTACATTTGAATTATATTATGCAATTTACATTATATTGTTGTTTTATATATATATATATATGTATACGTTGTTTTAAAAGGAATGTAGCGATTGTTCTTCCGTCAGATCATATAGATTACATAGCTTTGTAACTAAAATGGAAGTAAGATACTGAAGAATTATTTCATGGAATACAAGGTCTGTATAGAAGCCAGAGACGCCATAACTATCACGTTATAAATGACTCATTGCATGATAGATTTCACTTCGGCCTGATTAGTTTATATAGTAATTGTGACAATACAGTAATACATGTGAGTAATATACCTTACTTTTTATGTATTGGTTAATTGATTTAGTTGCATTTGTGTTTTTTACTCCATTTTGTACACTTGTACGGTAGTTCGGTATACATTGGGTTTTTTTTTTGGCGATTTCTTAATTGTTTATTTTCATTTTCCACTACAGACTTATATACACAAGTACATGTACATGTAGTTTGTGTTTTTAGTATCGTTCTATATTATTTACAATTCGTTATATTTGGTTTGGTTTATTATATCATTAAAAGTATATATACTCAAATTTTGGCTACATGGCCTTTAGCGAGGAAACACTTGGTAGCTTACTCATCAGGTCACCATCTTGCTTTTGATACACTTCAAAAAATTTAATTGCCTTTTACGATCATGCAATGGGAACAGCTCTCAATCAAAAGCCTTGTTTATTGGGTATTCAGATGCTTCAAACCACATCTTATATGTTAATGTTATGATAACATTATGCATTATCCCCAAATACAAAGATTTTTCTGGATATTTCAAATTCTCCTTCTCCTGATGATGATGATGATGATGATTGTATTATTTCCTAATACCTATAGCTAAATGCGGCTTGCGATGAGATGGCAATGTCCTATTTTGGAATATATTTGTGTTTGTTAAATGTGACTTTATGCAGAATATACTTTAAAATTACAATAACTTCACAGTTAGTTACAAGATTGCATAAAAAATTGTTACTAGCTTTTTTCCAAAAGTCTAACGAAGGTTACTGTGTTTTTTTCCCATTGTTTTATTATATTTCCATTTGGTGTTTACTACTTTTTAAAACTAAAGTAGGTTTTATTGGTATACTGATGTTCATTGAAAAGTATCAATATTTTATTAGTGATTTTTTTTATAATGAAATAAACATGTTTTATTTTTTTATTGAAATTTTACGTCCACATCTGTCTTGCTGATTAGAAGGTTAACAATGTTTCTATTAGTTTGTTAAAATATCTACATGTATGTTTCTGAAATTTATCTAAAATTGTATCGATATTTTTTTTTTTTTTTTTTTTTTTACTTATTTATTTATCTATTTTTAGTATCTTAACAAATCATTGTGTATATCAAAAAATTAAGTGTTTTGCTATCATGTCTTGATGACTGCTAGCAGAACGTGGATAGGAATATTTAAGTTCTTGAAGTATTTATTATGTATAATATTCTACATTTGAATGATCTTACCTAGTTTACATTTCATGGTTATATTTAAATCGGATGTAATCAATTTCTTTTTGCGAGGTGAAGAATTTCAGATCATATATATACCAGAAACATATATGTTATAATCTATTACTACGAGAGATTGGCAAATTCGCCATTTTTACGATCGGCAAATACACTCCTATATGGGCTTAATGTTTTTTCTATATACTCCAAATAGTAAAATACAGTTGGGTAATTTTGATATGTTATAAAAGTTCAGTTATTTTCAAATGTTGTCGGTACAATTTTGAGGAGAAACAAATAATATTTTAACTTATGATTATATCAATAAAAGAAAATATTTTCTGGTTAAGAATGTATGATTTTCGAGAAAATGAACAGTTCAAATTGCTCATTTTCATGTTTTCAAAAATCATATTAAAGCAGTTTAAAATGGATAACCGGTCATATCAAATCATATGATAATGTTTATACTAATTTAAGCACTTAAAAGTAGTAAGCCAAAAAGCATATGGCTGTCAAACAGAGGTCCCTCAAAGACAATGATGGAGTTTCCAGTCTCTATGTATATATATTTCTGCATATACATAGTTATATGTTACTGATAACAATACTGTTTGGTTTGTTTGATTTAACGTCATATTAACAACAGGGATTGATGTCAATAACGTTTAAAGTTGTTGTAATATCTTCTGTGACTATTTCAATGTCGAGAATTACGTGACTTCAAAACTGAACTTCTCGTGTCTCAAATTTAGAAGGTGCAGAAAATCCTTAGTACCCGGCGAAAAAAAACACTTGTGGGAGCTATCTCGCATGAGATTCAAAGTTTGTGGTAATATGTCAGCCAAAGCGATCCCTGATAAGTAGCAATTATGAATTGAACATTGTAGTTGTTTTATAATAAAGATTAATTGAGCCTTTAAGATGTTGTTATAAATTAAATTAATATGAATATTGAACATTGCAGTGGTTGTTTATGGTAAATATTAATTAAATATTGTAGTGGTTGGTATTAAGTGTATTTGAAATCAACATTTTTTGTGGTGTTATATAGCACATTGCAGTGGTTGTAAATAGCAAACATGAATTTAACATCACGGTGGTTGAACTATTCAAAAGTTTTGATTGTTGGCTATTCAGACTTAGTATGTGAATGTTAAGACAACCAAATGCTTCTTTTTTATGTTGTCTGCATGACTGAATAAGGGTTTTAAATTATCTGACTTGCGATGAGATGACAATGTCCTTCCATTTCGGAATATACTTGTGTTTGTTAAATATTATTTCATTTTGATATTATACTTAATGTTGTATTTATAAAATAATATTAGATTGTTTTGTCAAAAGTCCTAGGAAGTTTAATGGGTTAGTGGTTTCCATCCCCATGTGTTGCATGCGCGCATTCGCTTACTCGACTTGTTGCCAATAGCATCTTTATTTAGTCATTCGGGATTGTAAATTTCTGGGTCCGGGGTTAATCCATAAAATGTGCAACATAACGTACATTTTACTTTACTATATGTAACGTAAATAATCATTTAAGGATAGCAGTTTGTGTTAGAATCCCTTAACAGCAGGCATTCGTTGAAACACAAAAAAATGACAAAGACAAAAAAAAATATGTGGCCTTACTGTGTTTTTGAACTTTTTAGTATCATGTATATTTGATAAATTCACTGGTCCAACAAAAACTGATACTATATTTAAAAGTTTAATGAATCAATGATCGGATAAATGTTGTCTGAAATGATACCATGGCTACATGTAATTAACTACGAGGATTGGATGTTGACCTTTTTTATCAAGTGTTTACTATTTTCAGCTTGTTTTAAATACTAAAGTAGATTGTAGTGCTGTTCACTAAAATGTAATGCTTGATTTGTGAATGTTTATTAAGAAATAAATGGGTTTTAGAACTGGTTTCGCTGTTGTTGTTTTTTTGATATGTTAGATACTGTGTATATTATAATATTATATCTTAATGATAACGATATTAAGAATGCTTTCAATCGGGCAACAATACAATTCACAAGTCATATACGGCAAGTATCTTAATGTAATGACTACACTAAGTTAAATGTTCATCATTTTTACTTGTCGGGTTGACTTGCCGGAAAGCATAAATAATTATGAACTTCTAACAATCCATGAATGGCGGCAAACTGATGTCAATAACGTTTAAAGTTGTTGTACATTGTAATATCTACTGTGACTATTTCATATCGAGAATCACGTGACTTCAAGACTGAGCTTCTCATGTCTCAAATAAAGCTAGATCAAAAACAATGAAGTTTTATTAAAACAAAGGATTTATAAACAATATGAACAATTCTAATTTGTGTTGGTGTGTTTCTTCACGGATGACTTTAGCTCGTAATTTTGTTTGAGCAACTCATATCGATATAAATTATTAATGCACACACACGAATTAGAAAGAAGATGAAAAACGCTAGGCATGCCCAATACCATACTATTAATATGAAAATTTCACTCATCATACTATATGTGTCTGGTATTTTACTGAACGTTACATATATCAACAGAAATTGTCATAAACTAATGTACGAAAAACACAAGTGACGAAGCCGGAGAAGTCCAGATGATCCGAGTTGTGGGAAGAACCGTTTGATACATGGTGTTTATTAATAATAATATCAAGTAAATATGTCTCAAGAGAAATGACGTTAAAGAGACAATGATTTCCTCTACACAATTATGGTGTATGGATGAGTGCTCAACAAAATGGACAAAAGCGAGCAGTCCCACAAGCGATGTTGAGATGACGGAATTCATAGAAAAGAAAAGGCCCAAGGTTTAGTCGCCTCTTGCAATCATGCCAAGGCAGTAGATGACACTGGAATATTATATTGTTCATTTGTCTGTTAGTGTCTTGTAATGAACAATTATGATGCCAAAGACACCCCAATCAAGTCACTAAGCTCATGCATAGTAGATCCATTAAATGCTAACAATACTCCGTTTACTTCATAGTTTGATGCAAAGATCGATCTCCTTTCATATGCAAGTAACTTAGAACCATAGAAGAGGAAATTATACAAAGACAGAAGTGATACCTTCCGTTATTTCCGAAATATATAGACGTTATATATGGATAGACAAGTACAGCAGTATCCTGTATTACAAATTGCTCATTTTCATGTTTTCAAAAATCATATTAAAGCAGTTTAATATGGATAACCGGTCATATCAAATCATATTATAATGTTTATACTAATTTAAGCACTTAAAGTAGTAAGCCAAAAAGCATATGGCTGTCAAACAGAGGTCCCTCAAAGACAATGATGGAGTTTCCAGTCTCTATGTATATATATTTCTGCATATACATAGTTATATATTACTGATAACAATACTGTTTGGTTTGTTTGATTTAACGTCATATTAACAACAGGGATTGATGTCAATAACGTTTAAAGTTGTTGTAATATCTTCTGTGACTATTTCAATGTCGAGAATTACGTGACTTCAAAACTGAACTTCTCGTGTCTCAAATTTAGAAGGTGCAGAAAATCCTTAGTACCCGGCGAAAAAAAACACTTGTGGGAGCTATCTCGCATGAGATTCAAAGTTTGTGGTAATATGTCAGCCAAAGCGATCCCTGATAAGTAGCAATTATGAATTGAACATTGTAGTTGTTTTATAATAAAGATTAATTGAGCCTTTAAGATGTTGTTATAAATTAAATTAATATGAATATTGAACATTACAGTGGTTGTTTATGGTAAATATTAATTAAACATTGTAGTGGTTGGTATTAAGTGTATTTGAAATCAACATTTTTTGTGCTCATTATTTTTAATTTATCAGCCAAAATTCGTGTTTTTTGTTCGAGCACTGGTCGGGGAGTCTAAATTATATTCCCGTTTTAAAAATCAAAGGAGGTTTCGGGAAGGCTGATTGGAACTCCTTACATGAAAACATTATTCAGTATCGATCCGTATTTCCATCGGTTCCGGAATATCTTATCTGCCAATTAGTATCTCCTTAAATTGGTAATTTGAGTTACCTCCCTTGAATAGAGTGTAAACTTCCTGTCGTGTCACACATGTACACTTGTCACTTTGTACACTCCGATCTACCGTCCTTCATGTATCGGTATAGGTAAAGAGGCTATTGGTTGATGAATGTTAACAAATGGCTGCTGTGGATAAGATCAAGATCGTTGTCGTTGGCGATTCTGGTGAGTAAAATGGAACAAACAAAAATACAATGTACACTTTAATTTGTAACTGTCTGACTGTAATCTATTCCAACAATGTTCTGATGTTAGAGGTATACTGGCACGACGAGACATTTTTTATCATTACGGTGATTACAGTCAGACAGTTACATTTACATTGTATCTTATATCCTGTCATCCTCGATACTCCAGGGGTTCCGATCATCTACGATATCTACACCCCGGCTACTCCAACAATGTTAGAGGTATAGCACGACGAGACAATTTTGGAACATTATGTCGTGGCAGCAAAGTAACGTCCGATAAAAAAACCGGCTGACCAGTCGACTCTCATATTATGGGAGTACACCCCGGTCTGGCAGTGATTTTTTAGGTACATGTACATGGGGCCGAATAAAGGCCCCTTTCCCTAGAGAAATTTTGCTGTATTTTCCCAATTTCATGTAAATATTTTCCTACAAACAGTAACACTGAAACACATCATGGGACTTCCACCCTCCACAGCTGACTCAGCAGTGTACATACTATCAGGAGAATTTCCTAATGAAGCATACATCGATAAACAAACACTCACCATGTTCTGCAGCATCATAAGAACAGACTCGCCTGAGAACCAAATTGCATGCAGACAGCTGAGTATTAAGGATGACACCTCAAGTAGCTGGTTTGTCCACATACAACATCTTACGGAGAAATACAGTCTACCATCGGCAATTTATCTACTAGACATGTCTCTGTCAAAGGGACAGTGGCAGAGGACCATCAAAGCAGCAGTTAGCATCTACTGGAGACATCAAGTGGAAACTATGCGCGAAGGGAGGTCATCACAGAAGTATCTACACCATCACACTATACGCTCTGCTTCTGTCCACAACGTCTTTGGGTCAGCACCGGTGGACACCTTGTCCTTCAGGAAAGCAGTTATCAAAGCAAAGCTGCTAGCCGGAGCATACAGTCTTCAAGCAAACAGGGCTAAGTACATCCACAATATTAAACCAGCATGTCTTCTGTGCCTAGCGAAAAGAGAAGATGTCAAACACTTTGTTCTACAATGTCCAAACCTGGAACCGATCCGTTTCCCGTTCATCATCTCCATCCAGCAAATTGTCCGTGACAACACCGACAATAATGTTATTAGTTCCACACTTACATGTGATCAGGATAAGCTGCTATAATTCTTGATGTGACAAATCCCAACCTGCCATTGGCCATTTAGGACAAGGAAACCGCATCAAAGATTGAATGCCTGTCTTGCAACATGTGCTACGGGCTGCATCTGAGACGATGTGTGCTGTTGGACATTAACACCTCAACATAAATCCAGTAATAGGAAGTGAATTAATGTGTTAAGTTACCCAGGGACAATTGTGTGTCAAATAAACCTCAAACCAGTCACAACGAGTATTACTGTAGATACTACTGCATTTATAAAACACTTATCTAATAGTTAAATTATACTAACAGTACACTGTATATATCCTAGCAACAGGAATAGGAAAACTTATTATAGCATAGCATTTTAACATCCCAACTACCCCCAAAAGGACACTAACAAACTAATAATAGTAGTCTCCCACATGAGCTGTAAATAATGCCTTTCTTTGTATAGTTAAATAACATTGATGTCCATATACCACAGCCCTGTGGCTGGTTCTCCTAATAGAGGAGGGATCTACTACTACTACCTAAATAAAGAAAAACTCTCTAAAATATACCTATTTTAAGAAAAATACTATGTAATTTTTTCCCTATTGAAAAGGTACAAGCCCCTGAAATTATTGAGTAAGAAAATCACTGCCTGGGCTATCTCATAGTAAAACTGAAGGCAGCTCAGAGGAAAAAATCTGAATTAATCACAGGCTAGAAAAAATATTCTTTGAAGAATACACAGAGAGAGCGATGCCCTACTTCAAAGCCACACAGTCAACCACAGTGTACTGTTATACAGCTCTTTTGATATACATCAAATGACTAAATTACCTGTTCTGTTGTGTTGCCTCCAGTTTTACTATGAGATAGTCCAGGGGTGTAGAGATCGTAAGTGATCGGAACCCCTGGATTATCAAGGATGATGTACTCTAAATATAGTATAGAGCGATTAACTCTGTTTGTATATTTTTGAGAAAAAAGGTGCAAAAAAAGTGGGCAAATGATCTCTCCATTGCCTTAAAACCTATCTTATTAGGGCCCCGCATCGAAAGCGGGTGCCCTATAGTAATCAGGTTGTCCGTCCGTCCGTCTGTTCTGTCTGTCTGTTCAAGTTAATACTTGGAAGACTTTTTCCAAAAATTATAATAATGTACATCATCGGTTTCCCAATTAATGTGACATTAATTATTTATTAGCAACATATAGCTAACAAAGAATGTTGTCAAAATACTACTTTTCATAGACACATAGCGGGGCCTTTCTGAGTGTCAGTGTTCTAGTTAAACAATCAAGTTCAATTTACAAAGTCTAAAACAAATAGAAAAATATAAGAATTGCCATTGAGCTTGATTAAGATTACATTTTTAGCAAAACTTAAAAAACATTTTTATAAAGACAGATCATCATCATAACAGTACTTTGATTATAGAACTATTGATATAGCACAGTGAGGTTTAACTGTCTTTAATTAGTTTACTTAATTTATCATGTGTGTGTATGTATTGAAATTAGAATAATTTGCTAATGGATAAGGTCCAAATATTAAACAATTTTTACTTTTTGAGAGGATCTATTCATATACATTGTATAGGTAATTGTAATTGTGTAGTTTGATTTTTTCAGGAGTTGGAAAGACATCATTAGTTCATCTTATCTGCCACAATGAAACTACTAGTAATCCTGGCTGGACCATAGGATGTTCTGTAGAGGTCAAGGTGAGGCAGAAATGAAATTTTTTTATAGTTTTACTTAGTTACCACTATCCATTTTGGTTATTGGGATGTGTTAAAGAAACAGACTGGTGTCCGTTAGATGCACTATTTCTTAGAAACTGAAATTGCACATTTCGAAAGTAATGTATTTAAAACAATATTTTTTATGGAATTATTTAACCACAGTGATTTGTAACCAGAGAAATAATCTAAAAGCTCCAAACTATGACTGAAATTGCCTGTGACCATTAATTACCTGTACACACAGTAAGGAATTCATAAATATTTTACAGCCTTCTTTGACTGATATTTACCTATTTCATTTAATGTATGCATTAAGATATACATTGAATACATTTGTATGTATTTAATTTTATAGCTACATGAATACAAAGCTGGAACTCCTTCACAAAAGACATATTTTGCAGAATTGTGGGATGTAGGTGGATCAACAAGCCATGAGAATAGCCGTGCAATATTTTATAATCCAGTACATGGTAAGGAAAGTCCATATTAGTTCATATTTACCTTGACCTCAATATGAATGGCTTACATAGTGCAAGTTTTAAATATTTCGTCTCTGGGCAATATATTTTAACTGTAAGAAATATTGATTAAACTTGCAAATATATTTAATTTGAACTCTGAGAGAAAGTACAGTGCAATGACAAGTATGTAACTAGGTTATCCTTGCCCTTGCAATCAGAAGCCTTTAATATTTACAAATATTCAAAGGTGTATGCCAGGGTAGTGTGATTGGTCCATCTTTGTTATTAAGCTATAAAAGATGAGATGTCTCATTTGATATACTAGTCACTGCAAATTTAGATGGAAGTAAATACTGCATTCAATATATGTATGTTCATGAATTATGCTTATGACACATGTTAATGCTGATTTTATGACTTTATATTTCAAAACCATGTACATTTAATTCACATCATTACGAGATAGTGTCCCATATATTGTATTCCTCCATTCAAACTTATAAATGTACATTGGTATGCACTGGCTATAGAGTTCAGTCACTTAAATAAGTTTTTGACAGAGAGAAAAATAATTTTGTTATAAAATGAAACTAATCTGCAGTTTTGTTGTATTTTTCAGGTATTATTCTAGTCCATGACCTAACAAATAGAAAATCGCATCATAATTTACGGAAATGGTTACAAGAAGTTCTAAACCGGGATAATCCAAAGGAGAGCAATGGGTAAGATGCTGAAATTTCTCTTTAAAACTAGTAGTCTAAGATGCTTTGATAGATTTTAGAAGAAGTTTATGTTTTTTATTCTTTTCTTAGAAACTATGCATGAATGTTTAAATGGTAGAAAACAATTATTTATGTATTGTTTTTATACTCTGTTGTTATATATAAGTGAAATCCTAGTACAGGCTGTGTACATTAATATAGTTTAATTATTTTTGTCATTATAGATATGAGTATGACCCTGAACAGTTTGCTGGAAACCAGATCCCTATTTTAGTGGTGGGAACAAAAGCAGATGTGGCTCAGAGTCTGCGTGAAAATGTCCTGACCAGGGCATCCAGTATGGCAGAGGAATGTGGGGCAGAGGAATTAAACCTTGTATGTGTAGTAGATAGCAATTATTGCTTCAGGGAGTGATATACTTAAGGTCTTTCATTCAGAGAGAATTTTATTAATTATAGGTGTATATTGTGGCATTGCAACCAGATAGATATACAGAATCACAAAATAGTTTTGGAAGAAATTATACTTGTGTTTGGGGATTCGTTGTTGAGAAATGAAACTTGTGTTCACAGTCACATGTAATATGTGCTGTCATATTGCTTATGAAATCAACACCTGTTTGAATGGTAAACTTTTACAAGCAAGTTCTTCAGGGTTGAACGAAAATATCTACATGTAAAGGGATATTATATCGTTATATTACTAAAGTACATGTATTTATTTTATTCTTTCAGAGTTGTCACAATGTCAAACATTTGTCACCAGGTTCATCGAATGCTGTTAAAATATCCCGGTTCTTTGACAAGGTAATTCAAAAGAATATATACCTTTCCTGCCTTCCTTTGAGTAGATTAAGATTTAGTTCCGAAAAGCAGGAGGTGCACATTCAAGGTTGTCAGCTGTGTTCAACCTTTTCTATGCCCATATCTATGTATAACACACACTGTTTGTCTGTACTTTCTTGTGTACATCATATCAAATTATTTCTTGGGTACAATTATTTTCGGTGCATGGAAAAAAATAATAATGAATGAATTAAAACTCTGTTATTATATTCAGAGCAATGTTATATCTATTTAGCATGAACAAAGTGCTGACAAATATACTTACCAATAGTTATCTGCATCAGTACTGCAAAGAAGCTCAAGTTTCTGAGCAAGTTAGGTTATTTAATAATTAAACAATTTCTTGATATTTAGAACAGCTTTATATTGACCTCTCCTATAAATACAATGTGGTTTATATGTTGTACATTCTTTTTATTGAATGAGTGTGTTATTGTTAGAGATACTTAATTGAATATGAATAATTTGCAGGTAATTGAGAGGCGGTACTACAGTCGAGATGGTGTTGGCCAGGTCAGTATCATTAGTCTGGATTGTCCTACATTTATAGTGTCTCCTTACATTTATAAGTAGAAACATTGGCTTTGGCTTGTCCTATGTAATGGTGTCATCAACTTACCGGTAATCTCACCTGTCATTTTACCTGTAATGTCATTCGCTGTATCACACACGTCCTTTTACATGTGATGTCATCAGATTTATCTCACTTGTCATTTATCACATATCCGACATTGCATGTCACTTATAATGATGACCCATCAATCTCACTTTTATAAGCTTTAATATTTCAGCTATGAGAATGATTAAAATAAGATGGTGTTCATTCTGTTTTCAGAATGGCCATTAATAAATAATATATAATTATGACCCTCTGTGGAGGGATACATCTAGAATTGTCTCCCTGGAAAGCTGTTATTGTTTCCAAATTTCTGATTACCGTATGGCTGAAGTTTTTGCAAATAGAAAAAAAATATTGAATTTGTTCTAAAATAAAAATTTACGATAATTTTTACTTTCCTGAATGATACAATGATCCTTTGACCTGTAGAGCTGTATGGCTGACCTTGACTCTGTGTATATGTATGTATTCTTGTTAATCTTGGTGGTGGCTATGTGGTGGGTGTCTTTATCAATATATATTGAGAGGAATTTAAACTGATGTAAAGTAATTTTTGTTTGTGGTGATCTTCCTTATCAATCATAATCATGTTTGTAACAAATGCCCGAATCATGTCTCATAACATTGTAGGAAGTTTGTGTTTCGAGACGTTAATGAAGTGTGCTAGTATGCTTTCATCCAATGGCATTAGATGTATAACTGTATACATGTACAGACAAACCTAATAAGGTACCAGTGTTTAGGCAGTACTTGGCTTTTCTTTTCTGTTTATAAACAAGTGCTTGTATAAGGTATCAATTTTTAGCTCACCTGGCCCGAAGGGCCGGTGAGCTTATGTCATGGCGCGGCGTCCGTCGTCCGTCCGTCAACATTTCCTTTAAATCGCTACTAGTCATAGAGTTCTGCATGGAATGTAACCAAATTTGGCCACAAACATCCTTGGGGGAAGGGGAACAGAACTTGTATAAATTTTGGCTCTGACCCCTGGGGGGCAGGAGGGGCGGGGCCCAATAGGGGAAATAGAGGTAAATCCTATAAATCGCTACTTGTCCTAGAGTTCTGCATGGATTGTAACCAAATTTGGCCACAAACATCCTTCGGGAAAGGGGAACAGAACTTGTATAAATTTTGGCTCTGACCCCCCGGGGGCAGGAGGGGCGGGGCCCAATAGGGGAAATAGAGGTAAATCCTATAAAACGCTACTTGTCCTAGAGTTCTGCATGGATTGTAACCAAATTTGGCCACAAACATCCTTGAGGGAAGGGAAACAGAACTTGTATAAATTTTGGCTCTGACCCCCCGGGGGCAGGAGGGGCGGGGCCCAATAGGGGAAATAGAGGTAAATCCTATAAAACGCTACTTGTCCTAGAGTTCTGCATGGATTGTAACCAAATTTGGCCACAAACATCCTTGGGGGAAGAGGAATAGAACTTGTATAAATTTTGGCTCTGACCCCCCGGGGGCAGGAGGGGCGGGGCCCAATAGGGGAAATAGAGGTAAATCCTATAAAACGCTACTTGTCCTAGAGTTCTGCATGGATTGTAACCAAATTTGGCCACAAACATCCTTGGGGGAAGGGGAACAGAACTTGTATAAATTTTGGCTCTGACCCCCTGGGGGCAGGAGGGGCGGGGCCCAATAGGGGAAATAGAGGTAAATCCTATAAAACGCTACTTGTCCTAGAGTTCTGCATGGATTGTAACCAAATTTGGCCACAAACATCCTTGAGGGAAGGGAAACAGAACTTGTATAAATTTTGGCTCTGACCCCCTGGGGGCAGGAGGGGCGGGGCAAATAGGGGAAATAGAGGTAAATCCTATAAATCGCTACTTGTCCTAGAGTTCTGCATGGATTGTAATTAAATTTGGCCACAAATATCCTTGGGGGAAGGGGAAGAGAACTTGTATAAATTTTGGCTCTGACCCCCCGGGGGCAGGAGGGGCGGGGCCCAATAGGGAAATAAGAGGTAAATATTCAAATTCCTTCAGAAAAGAAACAATGAACCTGTATTCAGAACATGACTTGACATTACAAACCAGGTGAGTGATATTAAAGGGCATTTTATAATGCTAACAGAGAAATCATGTAGAAAGACAATTTAGAAGACATATTATACAATGTAATGTTGTATTTACTCAAGGATGGATCTCCTTGTTCTCAGTGTGATATCAGTATAAAGTGAGAAATATCTACATGTATGTATTTCTTATGACGCTATAAGTGTAAATTTTAAGGATATATGTCATATTAGAAGAAATATCTTATTTATAATATTTGATTGTTTTTACACTGATTTTAGCTTACATGTCAATTCTAGTACAGTTGATCAGTTTGAATGTTTTAATTATGTAGAGTTATCTACCCTTGAATTGGACTTCGAACATACCGTAAGAGAAATGAAAACAAATATTAATGAAGTTAATGGCAAAACATGAATGATACTGCCAAGAGAAAACAACTCTGTAAAGACTCGGTAAACGACTGAGCATATACCTGCACAGGTGTTGTAATGTACATATGTATTGTCTTTATTTTAAAAACTACCCGGTAAGTATTTTATGAAATAACAGCAGTACTATTCAAGTGCCAATTTAATGTTCTTCTTTTGTTTCAGGGACATGTAACTACGCCAACCATGGACAGACGACGACCAATGAAAAGCTTCCATAATGATTGATTTGGTATCAAACACATTGTCACTCTTATATTAGTTGACTGATTAATAGATTTGTAATAATAGTTTATTATACCTCATGGAGACTTTGGGTATAGGATACATGTGATATAATTTGGTGCATACTTTTTGACATGTATACAGGTAAAACTGGTGAAACTCCATGGTTTAAGAGTATCAGTTGTGGGTAAATGTTTCTTATCAAGCTTTAAGGGACAATTCAGTCTAAGAGAACATTAAAATTTGTACATATATCGGAAAAACCCAGTTCTAATAGAAATTAGATCAGTCGGTTTTACTGTGATATGCCAGAAAAGCCCATGGTGGTGAAATGCGTGTGAAATGTTCAAACTCGCTCGCTGTCCGCCATTACACATTGTGGTCGTACAACTGGTATGTCGAACCCTGTCCCTTGCTCGTTGCAACTTTTGTCTAGAACTGCTCAAATTGCTCCGACAGTAGTGTGTTTACCTTATTAATTGAATTGTATTGATCAACGATTTGTAATTACAACGGTATCAATTAAAATACTAATCGATGACGTGGAATTTGTCAATATTTTATATTATATGTTTCATAAGAAATGTAGAATGATACATTTATGCCTTATTTTGCTTCTTGGTTATGTAAAAGAATTAGCCTGAGTGAATTGTCCCTTTAAAATAATAAACACATTCTACATAAATGTTACTCCTATAATTGGATGTACTATTCTGGTTGTATGTGCATGCTTATAAGATTACAAGATATATGCGTATATTAATACTTATGTAGATACTAATCGTGCAATCCAATTTTGAATGTCTTTGTGTTGATTTACTACATGTACATGTTTTATGGTATCTACTTCATAGAAGTTTGATTCACCAATTACCATGAAGCAGAAATGTTAACATTTGACCCTCGTGACAAGTTCAAATGCATGTTAAAATTCTATATTTATATGTAAGGAGCTGGCATGATGAATTCTTGTACATGTATAAGCATATAAAGTATGTTATACATACAAATAAAACTGATTCAACTAATTTCAATATTTTTCAAATTATGTTTTCTGAACCCATATTAAGCCTGTAATATCATATATTGTCCACGGTCCACACTCTCACAGAATTCTTTGGATGAATATATTGTGATTTTTTTGTTTACATCATTTATAAATGGTATTATATAATGATTTATGTTTGTTATATTTCCTAATGAATGAAGTTTGGAATTATAGGCCTCCATTTCATCAACATTCATTATCCTTAAATAATTCCTAAACATAAAATTTTCCATAGGAAAACATTACAGAAAAGGAAAAAATCCTACGTTAAAGAACTTTCCTAAACTTTTGTAATGTTTTCTTATGGAGAATTTTAAAGTTAACAATTGTTGATGAAACTGGACCCAGGTATTTTGTTATTGAAATTTATTTGAATAATCATATAAAAATGTTCTTGTAAGCCAAGAGCTTCAGAAACTAAACTGATATGGAGAATGGTAAATGACAACATGGGGAAATAATCATTAACTTTTTCTCTGTTAAAACACCATTTAAATTATAGAAAATGTTTGCTAACTAATATATTTCCTATAGCATATGTGTGGCATTACCATCAATTGATTACCAGGAGGCTGTGGTGGCTAAATGGATAAGGTGTTTTGGTATATTACCATGTACCAGCACTCCACCGACGACGATAAGTTTTAAACCTTGTGGAGTCGTTGCATGTACAACCTGCATTGTCATTGTGTTTCTCTGGTTACTCTTATATTCCTCCACCTCCTGGCAAATCCTTATATGACCTTGGCTTTCAAAGGCTCTGACCATAGCTCCATATATTTTTCTTTTGGTACTCAGGATCCTTGACCTTGAACAACCTTAAAACTACCCTGGCTTTTAATGAACATAAAATCAACCACTCATGGACAGCCTGGCAGCTATGGATAGCCAGACACAGCTGCCAGGCTTTAGGTCTAGGCTACTGTAAAACAACTGAAACTAATTCTGTGTGTAAAGAAAACATTTATTACAAAAAAAGTCTGTGTAAACAAATAAAAAGTTGAACTTTATAAAAATGAAAATAAATAAGAAAAAATGATCACTATAGCTTCTTTCCAAGGAACAGTGACGATATCATGCATTAGACAAAATGGCCATTAGATGTCCGTTTAGAGTATCTGGGATCGCTCACATCTACACTTATACTTATATTTCTAGAAAAATTTATGCTTCATTAATGAGCACTTATTTTGTTAATCCAAACTTTCATACACATTCGCACACAAGACTTTCAAATCCACACACTCCACAATGAATACTGAAAAAAATAATTACCGGGTACAGCTTAATCTCATTTAAAAACCTGATAATCTCTTTGCATTAAATGCTATCAAAAAAATAGGTTTACCTATTGATTAAAAAGTTTTAAACTTCTTATCATTAATCAAAACCATGAGATGTGAAATTTCCAACTATATAGAAACATGTTTTCTTCCCTTCCTTCCTCTGTTCTTCCGGCCTTTCCTCCTTGACTGTCTCTGTTTCCTCCTCCTCATCCTGTCTTCCCTAGAGAGTTCCTCTGACCTGGATTGCTGACCACTGGATTGTTCCGATAATTGCTCGGAGGTCTGCTCACTGGTGATGGACCCTTCTGGTTGGTCTATGGATCTTAGTGTTTCCTCTGTTGATCTGGTTTCCTCTATGGATTCCAGTGCTTGATCTGAGGAACGTGTCACTGCACTTGATTCGATAGATGATATTGTCTCTTCGTGACTGGTAAAGTCATTATCACCTTCCTCATCTTCCTCAGCCTCACCACCATCCTGATCATCATATTCATCTTCATTTTCTTCCTCAGTGTCTTCATAATTTTCACCATCAGAAAAATTTTCCTCTTGATATTGATTCTTGCTGGTTTGATCATCATCATCATCATCATCATAATCATCATCATCATCATTGTTGTCGTCGTCATCATTGTCATCCTCATCTCTATCTCTATTTTCTACTCTCATTGCTGTTGTCATTTCTGAATAAATCACATCATTATTTTTCCTTTCAACAGTATCCTTTAACCTTTGTTGTTCTAATTCAATTGTATCATCATCAAATTGGACCTCTGGCCTTTGTTGTTCATTAACATTGTCCCTTAACCTTCTTCGTTCTTTAACTTGGCCCTGTGACTTTTGTTGTACACCAGTTTGGTCATGTGAACTTGGTTGTTCATTAACTTGGTCATTTAACCTTTGTTGTTCACTAACTTGGCCCTGTGGCCTTTGTTGTACATCAGTTTGGTCATATGACCTTGGTTGTTCATTAACTTGGTCCCTTAACCTTGGTCGTTCACTAACTTGGTCCCTTAACCTTCTTTGTTCACTAACTTGGCCCTGTGGCTTTTGTTGTACATCAGTTTGGTCATGTGACCTTGGTTGTTCATTAACTTGGTCCCTTAACCTTCTTTGTTCACTAACTTGGTCCCTTAACCTTCTTTGTTCACTAACTTGGTCGTGTGACCTTTGTTGTCCAGAAACCCTCCTTTCTTCACCAATCTCTCCAATATCACCATTCTGGGATCCAAGAAGAGATCTGGAAATAGAAGAAATTGTTGGTGTGTTAAGACATTAAATCCAATTGTAATTATAAAACCTAAAGGGAACACAAATAAGGAAAATTAATCGAACTTATTTAAGAAGGAAAAATATAATCAAAAATAAAATTTAATAAAATGTTTTCCATAAAAATCTCATCTTAGTGAATTATCAGATATATATTTCTACAAAAAAACCCAAAAACTTTATTATACAATTGTTTATTGTACAAGAATATTTGTAATGCCAAATGTCATGAAGATTCTTTGTGAAGAAAAATAGACACAAGATTATGAAGTAGTTTATGAAAGTGGCAAATAATCCGGACTGTGACTGGATACAATAGAATGATTGAAAAATTATTGGTAAATGAAAATGTACTTAAGATAGATGGTTGCTAGGCTACAGAACTCTGGTAAGCTTAGATATGTAGTTATACAGGCTTACACAATTATATCAGAAGGTTGAATAAAGCAGAGTAGTGTTTTAACTGCATGAGGGTTGGTTGCTATGATGCAGGATACAGACTTATGATTGCAGTTTATAAATGGATCTCCAGTAAAGCTGATGATTTACTGCACTAAATATAGGAAGGTTCTAAAAGCTATGAAAAAATATTTACCTTTGTAAATGAATAGATCTACACAATTTTAGAAACTACATTTTCTGAGGTTTGTGAGTGGCGAGCCCACAACATGCTGAGATTATTTCCTGACATTATTGGGCGCTGACCCAAGTACACAGAAAGCGGCTGTGTTTTCTCTTGTAACACATGCATTTTTGATCCATAATGACTTTTTATACTGGCATGTCCTGATTTGAGCTTTTTCTCTTTCACACGATTCAAGTCCATTGGTAATTTGTCTAATTTTTTGTTGGAAATGAATTTGTATTTTATCTGCTTCCACTTAGGCAATTTCTTTTTGAGGTATGTCTCGGTTGATGAAAAGCGTTTTAATTTTGATTTGTCAAGTTTCTTTGCCTTCTTTAAAGCATTTGTTACTAGATGCTGTAGTTTAAGAAATATTTTCCTGTTTTTCGGTTTAATCTTTTGTTGAGAGTGAAGAAGAGAATTGATGGAGACTAAATATGATGTTATTGGCTTCAGGCTGTACATCCAGTGATGACCGTATACCAAACTGTAAATTAAACAGTTCCCTTTAGAGTAAAATTGTTACAATATTTCTGTATTGATCTATTTAGTTTTACATATTGATTTTTTTCAGAGTATCTTGAGCTATATATAATCAATGGTAGAGCTTGTTATAATGGTTTTAATTTATGCAAATGATGGATTGTTTCGACAGATATTGGTTTATCAGTGAAAAACATCTAACATCTTGGCTTTACCAAGTGAAAGGATGATTATCAAAATTTTAGTGTTATTGTTTAATAAGTACATTGTCTTTTGAGGCATCTATTTTCAGTGATGTCTTGGGTATTTGAGGTGTAAATAAGACTAAATTTCTTACCTTTGAGCACCCTCAACACAGCATCGCAAGTGGTACCTGCGGCACCATCGCTTTTTCTTGCCCTTCATGATCTTTGTGACCTTGCGTGTCCTCTGTTCACACCTGTCCCAGGTGTTCCCCATGATAAGTGTTGTACCATACTGTTTACCCTGCTGACAACAGTCCAGTTCCATCTGGGCACGCAGCAACTTTTTCTCCAGTCCTGTAACATGACATTGTGTAGGTTAAACTTTAGTAATTTGCTTACTTAGATGAATTAAGTTTTTGATATATTTCATATGTTATTGATTCATGTTTCCATCATTAATAGTTTCTTTATCAACTGATTTTAAAATGTCCATCTGCACTCTACATGTATTTCAAAAGCACAAGAACATAAATATATCATTATGTTTACGGTCCAAAATACAGGTAATTAAAATAAACTTGTAACTTCTTCCACTTTACTACAACAGTTCATTATCTGTAATGACAGGGTTCTAGTAACGTTTCCATGACTTTACCTTGTGTGGTTTGCTTGAGAAGCTGTGTCTGTGGAGTCGGTGCCATTTTTGTTGACTCCTCCGTAACGGTTGGCTGGAGTGGAGTTGTCTTCTCAGTAGTGGTTGATTGGCTAATCTGCTGTTTTGCTGTGTGTTTCGGCAGAGCTAACATATTCTTGTGTGAGGGACGTGGTGCCGAATTAGAGACAAAATCTTTGGAGGGAATATCAGCAGCTATACTGTTGTCATCGCTTTCTGGTTCCTCATGGTTCAAGTTTAACTTAACGAGCTACAAAAAATAAACCATGCTAGTGTTAGATAAAGTCTCAAAGATCTTTATACCTACACATACAGTGTATAATGTACTAGCTAGAAGAATAACACTGTATTATCTTATTTAATTATCATCTTTTATTCTTAACTCTAGGCAGATACTTGTGAGGTGACATCATGATTTAGAATTTGTACCTCTTCACTCAACCTGTTGGGGTAATCCTCTATGTCATTTACAGGGTCAGACTCGTCAAGGACATTTGTCACCGTGGCAACCTCTGTATCAACATCACTCTGAGGTGGAGGAACACCGCCACCCTGGCGCCCCATCGCAAAACAATCATAGCGCCGTTCACCTGGAATTGGGGAGGGCTTTACTCATTTGGACAGAGGGGCAAGCCCCATACATTTAATCATGGATAAAAATATGTACTTACACATTATACATTGAACAAGTTTTTATCCATTGGCAGACTTCAGTTTTTCTCAGTATATAATGAGATCATTTACATATGTATCTTATTGGTAGAAAAATATGATCAAGTAACAGCATCTTGATGATTCTGTCCTGTGACATTTTGGCTGTAGACTTTTTTAGTGGAGTGGCTAGCTGAAACCAGGTGCAATTCATGGCCAGACTAATCAGACATGGTTACCATGACAACAGGAAGACTTTTACCTAGTCGCCAGCAACAGTTGTCACGGCGCTCTGTCATGTAGGCATCTCCCTGGACAGTGAAAGGTAAATGTTCGGTGTTGGCACACAGTTGATCGATGCGATGACGACGGATATCTCCCAAACAGTCAGCCCTAGCAACACCAGTCTGTAAAGAATCCAGTTTTTGTAAATTTGTCATTATAGTGGGTCTGCTATGGATAAATCTTGATGGTGGTCATCTTGTATTTAGTCAGCTTATGATATACCATCAACATTTTTGGTCAATTGATGGCCTACAAAGGTAAATGTATCAAATATTTGCAAAACACAAAATCTAAGTTTCAAGTTATTGCTAAAAATATATATTATATATCATTATTTTTTGTGAGGGTTTTTGTGGTACAAGTGTATAGTTATACTTTGATAGAGGTTTCATCTAATCAGACTCTAACCCTTGACCTTTTGATGACCTTAATGACCTCTCATTGGTATCCTTACCTGAACACAGCATTTGTTTACTTCATACACCCGCTGACTTAGTGACACCATGAGAGCATCCCTCTCTAACACAGACATCAGTGTTGGGTTCATCTTCCTCCTCCTCAGGAAGTGGTCTTCATCCACCATATGGTCATCTGATTTACTGACCACGTGGCAAAGTAAGTCTTCTCGCTCGATGTGACTTATCTATAAATGGTGAAATATCAAAGATCCCATTAATCAAATATAATTCTATAAAGTATTATATACACATGCATGTTCTTCAAATCTTATTTAGGACAATTAACATCCATCAGATTATTATAAAATGTAAAATAGAAAATCGTCTTGAATGTTGTATAAATTTCACTTATGAGTAATTAAGTCTTCAGGTGTCTAAAATATCCCTTAATGAGCTGGATTTCATATGACACTTGAAATAGTCCAAGTCTGAGTTACCTACCTTTGACAGAATTGTAGACATTTGGCGTCGACATACACGCTTGGTCAGGTACCCGTCAATGACATTCTTATTATCAAGGTAATAGACATTATTGACAGACCTAACTCGAGCCCTGTAATATTGTAAGAAAACTTGGTGAAGAAAAATAGTCAAAACAAATACGAAAATGGAATTTTAAACCTGAGAAAAAGTTTTGGTCTGCATTCGAAATTCCTGGGATGATTTTATTGCTATTATCAATAGCTTTTATTTCGACCCTTCATTCTCTCTCTGCCAATGCCTAGATATTAATTAAATCCAATACACTAACATAAATACACAGGTGAGAAAATTTACCTGAGAATGACACAGCCACAGGTTGGAGCTGTCCATTGGAATGAAAATGTGTGTTCAAACTCGCGTGTGTTCTTGAGCACCATGTGGTCGCATCCTTCAGGCTGATAATAGCTCTGAGATTGGATGCTGAAGTTGCCATGTTTACAAGTTCTGCTTTCAGAGGTCACGGACAGAAGAGAATCGCCAAAAGTTTGAGTAGGATCCTGGGCACGTATATAGACTGAAAAAGATGACATCATACAACAAATGCTAATCAGAATCCCAACACCATTCAACAAACATGCTATTACAAAGATGTACTACCTATTAAAATATATTTTAATACATCTGCTGAGAACTAATTTACTTTATGGCTAATTGAATACAACCCTGACAAATAGCAACCCAATTACACTAGTACTTTGGAATATCTCTTTTGTATTTGATATCCCACAAAATAGTTTTAAGAGACGAATTATATCAAATCGATAGTCATATTTTATATAAAGTATTGTATTTCTGTCACTAGCAACTTAAAAACACTGATGTCTGAAATACTGGTTATTGATTGATATGAAAAGGGCATAAATTGGCCTAATTTGAATAATCAATCAAAGGGGAAAAATTCCTACCAATTTTATATAGCCTGCTTCAGATCATGTCTGCTGATATTTAGTGACAGCCAGGGGACACAACTCTTTTGAAGTATTATGGAAATATGTTGCTTCCAAGGGGACATTACTACTTACTTGAATATGTGCGACCTGGCACATAACCTCTCCGACTCTGTTGAAGGTCAAGTCGATATTTAGGTTTTCCGTCATGTATTAGGTTCACCTCCCGTACACCACCTGCGGGGAGTCCAATGGATGGACACAGTCCAGTTTGACCTGGATCGTGGGAAGGTCGCGCATGTATTAGCCCTGAAAATTACATTATAAAGAAATCATGTAAAAGGCTTGCATATTTGTGTTAAAATGGTCTTAAAGCAACCAGACACCTTAAGGCTGTGCCAGTTTGAAAATGGATCGGAATGCCCGAGTAATATGAGGAAAAACACCGACCTACGGATAACAGGGGCGTAGGAAGCGGGGGGGGGGTATTAAAAACACCAGAAAATGCATACCGATGATCTAAAATAAGGTTACGACACCAAACATATGCAAGATTGCCTGCGTAATATATGAAAACCGTAGAGAGTCAATTCACTGTTTTGCCGTCTGGCGCAGTAATGGTCAACTACCGCGCGGTATTTAGGACGACGGCGGGAAACATAATACGACCCGCGTTACGAAAATATTTTAATCAAATCGTTCAGAAGGTGATGATAAATGTAGTATTAACGGTAAGTTAATAATTTTTAGGACTCTACAAAATTATCGATCTTGTTTTACCTATTTAAAAAAAATGTCTCTTAAAAGATCAATTTGTTTATATGTCTTAGCGAGACAATTAATTCATTTTTTTATGTTACACAACAATGTGCCGATGGTGTGAAGCCGGTATATTCAGATCGAGTAGGGTTGCATAATGTTATGACGACACAATTATCATTTCTAAATGCATGTAAATTACCATGTAAAGAACGCTTTATAATCATTAAACTTTATCGTAAAACTCATCTCAGCCATTCTAAATCGTAATTTTTTTCCCGGGGGAGACCCCCGGGCCCCCCTTACACCAAATTCTCGCGCTTTTGGGCGCTCGCAAATTCATCAAAATGCATCGTAAAACTCATCTAAGCCATTATAAATCGTAGTTTTTTCCCGAGGGAGACCCCCGGACCCCCCAAACACCAAAATCTCGCGCTTTCGGGCGATCGCAAAATCATCAAAATTCATAAAACTCATCCCGGAGGTCACCCTCAGACCCCTAATAAAACACCAAAATCTTGCGCCTTCGACGCTCACACGCTAATATTTGGCCAATTTACGTATTCGTTAATTTCCTTTTAGCGACCTCACTGTCTATAAATGTGTACAAGGATTAAATTTAGTGATATATGAAAAATGTACATAAAGCATATATTATTTGGTTGGGAGTTGAATTAATCTCCTCCTGTAGGTGTGGCGGGGGGGGGGGGGGGGTTACAAAATATTGAGGACCTTTGTTTCCCCCCCCCCCATGACGTTTCATCTTCCTACGCCACTGTTAAATCACATTTTGGCGCTGAAAATGAGTATTTCTCATTCAGATTTATGGCACGAATAAGTAATAAAGAGAGAAATGCACGACAAACGCGACGCGACAGAAGGAAATGGTTTGATAATAAGGTACAGTAAGGTGTTGGGTTTCTTTACGGTTTGCAAAACAATGAGACACAACGTTCTGTTTCTGATCATGGCCATGGCTGACTTTTAAATAACTGATTGTTAACTTTAATAAAGGCCCACTACCTTAGCGAAACAAAAATTAAAAGTTTCTTAAAAACAATTATGATATATATACGAATATGTATATCAGTGGCCTAGGATTGTGTTATAACACCAATGGAAGATTCCCGGCGTAAACTATGTTAACAGTGAAGCGCAGTGATAGTAAAACGACCCGCGTTATGGAAATTAGCATTGTCTATCTTTAAATTAAACTGTTAAGAAGGTGATGGTGAATGTAGTATTAAAGGTTAGTTAAAAACTTTTGTTACTCTAAAAAATTATCAATTTCGTTACATAATCCCATTTTAAAACTTAAAAGCCGTTTCGGAAAGGTAGTGGCCCTGAAAATGAAATGAAAGTAATATTTACGTTTTACAAAAAGTCCCAAATGACCAACCTATATTTCAATAATTCCTAATATTACAAATAAAAAATAGCAATACACTTATATATAGCACGCGAAAGTACGCGCGAAATATGCTTTGAAAATCCATGTATTGTGGGACCAGGGGCCAAATGCTTTAGGATTCATTGTATCCAAGATGTCTATATCAATCATTTATATTCATATAATATCTCATATGTTTAGAGTTAGATGTTTAGGTTTAATTTACATACAGAAAATCGCGAGGTTTCTAAAGGTAAAAATAAAACGATCGAGTTCCTGCGCCCAGATCGACGACGTGGTAAACTGCAGGCCTAATGTCACATTCTTATCTATATTGATATCGACTACCGTTATAAATGCATGTAAATATTGAATCTGAACTATTGGATATATATACATATATAAATGTGTAGATATACATTCCATTTATATAATTTGATATGTACTGACTGCAATGCACTAAACAAAGAAAAATAATATGTACCAATGCACTCATATAAATAAAATATGTGAACTTTTATCCGAATGAATCTTAATAGTTATTGATTCACTCTAAGTTTCAATGCATAAGATTTGGGATAGTAATAGGAACCGCGTTTCTAAAATATGACTAAAAGAACAATGATATAGTATATAATAACATAATGATGCACCTTTAAATTAAAGATAACAATAGAAACATGCTAATGAAATATTACCTTGTTTGGCCAGCAGCTGAATCACCAACAATAGTAAAACTCTTCCCAACATCGGAGGTTCACGTTTTTCCCGGTCTGTACGTAGTTCGGGGTGGCTGACGGTGGAGTGTGATTGCCCAGGGGTGCGCGGGCTTATATATACCACGGCACGTCACACAACGCTGGACCACGCGCAACACTTGTGTATACACTATCGGATTAACTGTTGTGGGAAGCTATCTTTCAAATTATATCCATTTTCAGGAGGAATATTTGCAATCATTAATATTGTTTTTGATGATATTATGTTGCGTGTGGTGTTTCAACATGTTTATGCATGTTCAAATTATTTATTTATTTTTGAAACTTCGTTTAAAATTTCAAAGTATCATTCGTCACTTATGATCGTCTCGTGGAGAGAGCGAGCACTGAATACCACGAGGTCGTCCTTTGTTAGTGTTGGGAGTGTAAACCCCCCTAAATATGCCGCCCAAACAATAAAACGCTGGGTGGTCAAAAACAGGTTCGACCATAGACAGAATTGGTATAAATCAATACAGTTATAATACATCACAATACGCTAAAATCAGCCAGTTTCTAAGCTTCATTGTTCATGCAGTGATGACCTATTATACTTTATCAACAATATATATAACCGTTATCTTTATCGTATGCTATCAATGTACGTCGTGTGGCGTTAAGAATGCAGAAACAACTAAATATGATTAGTACAAAGATTAGCCAGACAATGAATTTTTGAAATAGAGAAAATATGTTTCAAATCATGAAATGTAAATCATGCGTCATTAAGTCTTAATATTTATTTTAATTTATATATACAATATTACATAACAATCACTTGGCGGCAACGATTACGATTTTACGATACAAATAAGTAAACATGGTTTTACAATGAAAAGCACATTGTGTTGCAGTGTTTACACACACTTTATGTTTACGAGTTTATGTGTTGTCGATAGTATGTAATATGCATTAGAGAACATACATTATCTCCTTTCCTGTCAATGTTAATGGATTCATTGTCTGCTGGTTAATTAATTATTTATTAGTATGTTAATGACCTCAAAATGACCTTACAGAAAGTCATTACTCAATTAAATTCAATTCTCTTATTCTTTCAACCTTACGGTTCATCAGAAAATACTAAATGCAGCTTTACTTATTTAATAACTTGTCCAACTATAGAATGATCGATATTTGACTTGAATTTATATATTGACTGGCCAACAGACCCTAATTGTGTTATTGGTGAGATTTTCTCAGCAGAATTCTAGTTCTATATTATCTCACCTTAGTTTGGAACTTTAGCTAGAATCAGGTATTATGTCACAGAGTCAAAAAAAGTCAAGCCAAAGTTTAGTTGTTTTTTAAAATTCATGCTTTCTAGAATCTAGAAACTGGTGATCAGCTAGACTAAGAACACGTGTAATTAAAACTGTAAATAAGTATCTATTCTAATAAACAGTTATGTTTCGTTGTCCAAGGATGTCAGTTTTGTAATGAAAATTTCTTAATGCAATAATTGGAAAGACAAGTGTTGGTCCCTTGTGTTATAAAACATATTTCTCGCAAGTGAAAGTAAATATTATATTGTAGATAAAGATCAAAATTTATATCTGTAAACAAGTTGGTTCTGTTTGAGAGCATTTTAGCAATTTCTTTAAATCATTATCGCTTATGAAAATTAAAGTATATGTTATATAGATATAGCTCTAAAACGTTGATAAAATTGTAAAACATCAAACTACATGTACATTATTTTTCTCCAAAGGTATAGTTCACATCATGCGGTACACTCGTGTTGTCCGGCCGGAACTTATATTATTACATGGTTACCCATTAACACAACAGATAATATAACTGTGTCAAAAAATTAAATCGACAAATTAAATCGCTGTCTATTCAGTAATTCGAAAGTCGTTTTCAGTAATTTACTGAAAAAGGTGGCGCGTTAAAAACGTCCAACATTGCAACAGCGTCCAGCTATGAGAGAGATATGCCGTCTCTTTTATGTGTATAGGGATCACACAAATGTATACAAACCCTCGCCAAGCGTGGGATTTTTTAAACTTATTTTGTGATCCTTTGTTAGAATTTTTACGATTCTTCATGTGGTGTTCATCTTTTCTAAATGTAAGCCAGGAGAAAAAAATAACTTTTTATAAATATAGAATCATGATATGAATGGATAAAATACGATTTCAGAAATAATAAAATAGATCAAAATTTTAATGTTTGAAAATGATACATCTGTACTATATTCATTGGTCACATGATTGTAAACCTCGTCTCTCAGTTTCAAAAATTTGAAAATTAACTTACTAGAGTTTGATAAACGGATAATCAACAGTCAATTACGTGAAAACATGGCATAAATATATTATAAAATTATTCATATTGACATTCAAACACATTTTTTTCAAATTTCGCTCAAACATTGGACATTTTTAACCATGGGAATGTTATACATCCATAATTATATTTTGCTTTAAAACGTTTCTGTAAATAATAAAGTAATATTTCCCCCAAGTGCATGACCAGTAGCAAGAGTTATCGACCTTTCATGAAGAACTCTTTATGAAAGGAGGAAGAAACCATAATCACAAAAATCCGAAGTCACGCTGAAAGAAGAGGCCGGTGTTTGTTTGAAAGTTAAACATCTGATATGGTGAGAATTTTTTAGACTTATCTATTTCGGAATAACATTAATAAAAAGAAAGTATTCTTTTTGCACACTAATTGTCGCCATTGAATACACAATGCAAGGTATTTGCCGTGACAACGTCAACAGCCCAAGTTTTGATGGAGACTTTTTGATGATCAACACATCATCCGGTATACTTTTATTTAGACCTAGGCCTATACTCCTTCTCCTTGTTCGTAAATATTCAGAAAATAACCAAAATATCAATGTTTATTTGATATGTTTCACCAGATATTTATATTGTTCTTTTTATGGACAGTGCAATATTGTTTCAAACTAACGATAAAGCACTTGTATCGAATGTGATTTTGTTAAATTTATTGGATTTTGCTAATGAGAAGCTTGTGACAATCAATTTTTTGTGCTCCACTTAGTAATTATCCAAGCGGATTTCGCACGAAACAGAACTTATATTAACAAAACAAAAACTTCCATCTTTTGTCAAAAGTTTTGAGATGCTGTTTAGGCATTTTGTGAAAATATTCACAATTTATAATTTTGCTTCATGAATCAATATTGCCATTTTAATTTGAATTCAGCAGTGATACATTCTGGAAAAAGTCAAATTAGATTTGCCCACGATCATCTGACTATATTCAAATCTTTGACGATTGAAGGAAAAATTTAAAATATGTTCTATGACATATATAACAATGAAAGAATAAATCAGGTCAAGAAAAAGAGATGAAATTCCAAATTATAGAACATCTGTAAACATATGTAACCCTGGTTAATGCTAGCAGTAAAAATACTGGCTCAACTATAGAGAACTTCTCTTTAGCTCGATTGGATGAGATTCAGATTATTAACCCAGAGGTCCCTGAGTTTGAATGCTGACAAGGGCAGTGATTATGCTTATACAAGACTTTTTTTCGCTTAATTAGGAAGGAGGCTTTTTATCTTATTTTGGGAAGGACATTTTCAGGAGTAAATTCATTTTTTTTGGAATTTGGCATAAATTTGAAATAATTTCCATTGGGAATCGGGGCCCATTATTAGCCCCAGAAAAGCACCATAGGAAAAGTCCTATTATATCAAATCATGCGCTCTGTTAAACATACTGTATGATAAAAATTGCAGGAATATAAAATTTACCCAAAAAGAGATGTTTTATCAATACATCATAATTCTATATATAATGTATTACGTTTTTTTTTTCTATTTTGTTTTAGTTTCGAAATCAGTATGATAACGATGTCACAGTATGGAGCCCACAGGTAAAGTCTTCTCTTAAAATTTTGTTAAGAATATCATTATTTATATCAGTAAACTGACTGTGTTATAGCTACTGTGTTAACATTTCATGTGTATTAGTATCTTGCTATTTATAGAGATGATGATTATGATCATCAAATGTTTCAAAAAGACTTTTATTCCTGTTCTTCTATTTATTAGTAACTATAACTAAATCATGCTTGAACCAGCAGGCATGCAGGAAAGAGAACAAATCTCTCCAATTGGTATTTACATGTATGTGACATTTTAAGACCTTAAGAATCCCTATCAATTTAATATAGAATTATTAACAATCTAGTTTATTACTTTGAAATAATGTACCTGCACTATATGTTTCATATATTTAACAGGGTCGTATCCATCAAATTGAGTATGCTATGGAGGCAGTGAAACAAGGGTCGGCTACAGTTGGTCTCAAATCCAAAACACATGCCATACTGGTGGCGCTAAAGGTAAGTTTATATAATGTGGTACATATTTTTTGTTTTACAGTTTATATTTTTATCTTAAGTTGTAACATTCTAAAGCTCTACATATATATTCCTATCCTAGAAGACAGAACCATCTATAGTGCTGTACAGTTAAAGGAGGTCTCAATATTTATTAGGTCTGTTATGAGTACCTGAGTACCTGGTTATGGGTCAGGTTGGGGAAGTAACCGGGTCCTTAAATGTGTATTCAGGTACCTGTTGAAATAGTCAATGCTTAGATATATAAATATATGTTGCATACCCGGGTACGGGTCAGGTAGTAAAATTTGGGTAGCCAGGGACAAAATTTAGTACCTGTGACAACCTTAATATTTATATAATGAATCTCTTAGTTTATTGTGTCATATTATCATCAATTTTGTAATAAGATTTTTTTTTCCAAATTCTTAGAGAGCTCCGTCAGAGTTATCTGCTCATCAGAAAAAAATAATTCCTATAGACGACCATGTTGGCGTGTCCATTGCAGGACTTACAGCTGATGCCAGACTCCTCAGGTAACTCTAAATGCTTGGCATATGTAAACAGATAAAATTGTTTCCATCAATATTTATAGTTAAATATTGAGAAAATAAATCAAGATATCTTGATCATTCTACTTGTGTGTTTGTAACTTCTCAGGTCTAAGCTAATAGTTACTTAAATCTGATTTAATAGTTACTTTGGAGTTGCTTCTGTGACTTTAACAAATAAAATGTGATTTTGGTTTCAGTAATTTTATGAGATCGGAGTGCCTGAACTCCAGATATGCCTATGATCAACCCCTCCCAGTATCTCGTCTGGTGGGCTCAATAGGCTCAAGTATCCTTTTCTACAGTTTCAGTGTAAACCAAAATATTTAAATTGTTTATGACTTGTAATAGGTAATTCTTGCTCTTATAGATGTTTATATTCTTGCCTTTACATACTTTTGATTAAGTTCCAATGTTAGCTATAGGATTACTTGCAATATATTTTATTCTGGAATTGATATGTGTGTTCTGTAATTGATTTTTTTACTGCCCTAAACATTTGTTTTAACATTAAATAATATCATCAATATATGCCTCAATATAAGAAAATGGTTTTGCCCTCAAATGGATTTAATTGAATGTGTGTGGATGGTATGAGTGTCTAGATATTTCATGGACAGACCTATATCTTTTGGAGTAAAAGTGTAGAGGCTTACAGTGTAATTGCAAATATCCCAAAGTCTTTGGAAAATGAAAAAAGAATATGACAACTTATTTGCAGGTGGGGACATTTTGGTAATACAATATACCTTAACATATATCAGAATCACAAATTCCGACGCAGAGATATGGACGACGGCCGTTCGGTGTTGGTCTCTTAGTAGCAGGGTATGATGTAAGTACATATGTAGAAATTAAAACTGTAAAATAAATCATCTCTAATGAGAGGATAAAAAAATGGTAGTGTTGTTATTTTCAGTCCTCATGTTTGTCTTAAAAAGTTTTGTTAACACTACACTATATAACTTGGTATTTCTCATAAAATTCAGAAGGAAATAAAATGTTTCAAAGGACATTTTTGAGTGAAAGATGGTAAAATCAGTGCAAATATGCATGTTTCTTTTGAAGGAGATAGATCACTTGTGTAGGTGTATCATTAAGGGGAGTTAACTCTCTTTTACAGTCCATGGGGCCACATATATACCAGACCTGTCCATCAGCTAACTACTATGACTGCAAATGTATGGCCATCGGAGCCCGATCTCAGTCTGCCAGAACGTACCTAGAGAAATACATGGACAAGTTTGGAGAGTGTGAGTACTTTCAAAATACTGTTTGAAAATAAGTTTTGCGGATGTGATATTTTGTGTAATTTCATGGAGCTTTGTACATGTTGTGGTTACGAACAAATCCGTGGAATGTAATCAATAATGGATGAATTCTCTATACACTAATAGCCAGATGGTGAAATCTTAATTCATGAAAACTAATAAAACTATATTTTAAACTTATTTTAATTTTAAACTCCAATACTGTAGATTTTGTTATTATTTCTTATGAATTAATTGGATCTGTAAGACTTGTTATATAGAAGTCAAAAACAGATTGAAATGAAGATTTCCGATAATTTTTGTCTATGTCATAAGCTCTCCAAAATAATCAATTTTCCTGAATATTAAAGCTCATCTAACTGAATTAATCAGAAACATCAACTTGACATAAAGTTTAATAAATGTCTTGAAATGATTATAATGCTTTAAGTTTAATCTGATGAGTGGGTGATTCTATTTGCATGACTATGTGAAGTCAATGGCATTCAGTTGTAAAATGTATTGTACTAATTATTAGGTCCCCTAGAGGAGCTGGTGAAACATGGTCTAAGAGCCCTGAGGGACACACTGCCATCTGAGGTGGAACTCACTACTAAGGTAATAATTATCAGTAGAATTTTGTTGGTATTGCTGTAGAAATATTAAATAATCCTCAATACTACTACTACTGGGGATAATGTCTATATATTGTGCTGAGTTAAACACTCCTGGTGGAGCTAACAAAACTTTTCCATCATGGTGCCACACTATTCTTGATCTGTAAAGACTTTTAGTACCATAAACTTTGACAGGCCACTTTTATTCACTTTAATTACACTTATATTTCAAAGATTGCTTCAGTGATATATGACATTAGGTCTTCTTCAGTGCAGATTTTGATGGGTTTAAAGCCTACCATCATCAGATGGTGGGCTATTCAAATCGCTTTTTGTCCGTGGTCCGTCTGTCCGATAACAATTCTTGTTATCGCTATTTCTCAGAAAGTGTTGTAGGGATCCTTTTCAAATTGCATATGTAGGTTCCCCTAGGGCCCTAGTAATGCATATTGCATTTTGGGAGTGGCAGCTATCTTGGATTTTGATAGTTAAAAGTTTGTTTTCACAATTTCTCAGGAAGTACTGTAGGGGTCTCTCAAATTTCATATGTAGGTTCCCCTAAGGCCCTAGAAATGCATATTGCATTTTGGGATTAATTGGTGAACAAGATGGCTACCAGGCAGCCATCTCGGATTTTGGTAGTTAAATTTTGTTACTGCTATATCTCAGAAAGTACTGAAGGGATCTCTCTCTCAAATTTCACAAGTAGGTTCCCTAGGGCCTTAGTTGTGCATATTGCATTTTGGGACTGATCGGTCAAGAAGATGGCCACCAGGCAGCCATCTTGGATTTTGACAATTGAAGTTTACCGCTATTTCTCAGAAAGTAATGAAGTGATCTGTCTCAAAAATCATGTTTAGGTTCCCCTAGGGATCTAGTTGGATTATGATTATTGAAGTTTGTTAGTGTTATATGATATAATTTTAGGCAAAGCCTATCTGAGAGCGCAGCAGCTAATCCATTCTTTCGGTTGTGGTTTTTAGCCCACCATCAGGAGATGGTGGGCTATTCAAATCGCTTTTTGTCCGTGGTCCGTCGTCTATCCTTCTGTCCATCCGTCCGTCCGTCCATTAACAATTCTTGTTATTGCTTTTTCTCAGAAAGAACTGAAGGGATCTGTTTCAAAATTCATATGTAGGTTCCCCTACGTCCCTGGTTATGCATATTGCATTTTTGGACCAATCGGTGCACAAGATGGCCTCCTGGCAGCCATCTTCGATTTTGATAGTTTAAAAGTTTGTTATCGCTATTTCTCAGAAAGTACTGAAGGGATCTGTGTCAAATTTCATATGTAGGTTCCTCTAGGGACCTAGTTGTGCATATTGCGTTTTGGGACCGATCAGTCAACAAGATGGCCGCCAGGCAGCCATCTTGGATTTTGATATTCAAAGTTTGTTATCGCTATTTCTCAGAAAGTGCTGAAGGTATCTGTCTCAAATTTCATATGAAGGTTCCCCTAGGGCCCTAGTTGTGCATATTGCATTTTGGGACGGATTGGTGAACAAGATGGCTGACAAGCAGCCATCTTGGATTTTGATAGTTAAAGTTTGTTATCGCTATTTCTCAGAAAGTACTCATAGGATCTTTCTCAAATTTCATATGTATGTTCCCCAAGGGCCCGAGTTATGCATATTGCATTTTAAGACCGATCGGTGAACAAGATGGCCACAAGGCGGCCATCTTGGATTTTGATAGTTAAAGTTTGTTATCACTATTTCTCAGATAGCAGTGAAAGGATCTGTCTCAAATTTCATTTATATGTTCCCCTAGGGACCTAGTTGTGCATATTGTGTTTTGGGACAAATTGGTCCACAAGACGGCCACCAGGCAGCCATCTCGGATTTTGTTAGTTAAAGTTTGTTATCGCTAATTCTCAGAAACTATTGAATGGATCTTTCTCACATTTCACTTGTAGGTTCCCCTAGGGCCCTAGTTGTGCATATTACGATTTGGGACTGATTGATCAACAAGATGGCCACCAAGGAGCAATCTTGGATTTTGATAGTTAAAAGTTTGTTATCGCTATTTCACAGAAAGTATTGAATGGATCATTCTCAAATTTCACATGTAGGTTTCCCCAGGGCCCTAGTTGTGCATATTGCGATTTGGGGCCGATTTATCGACAAGATGGTCGCCAAGGAGCCATCTTGAATTTTGATAGTTTAAGTTTGTTACTGCTATTTCTCAAAAGGTACTGAAGCGATCTGTCTCAAATTTTATGTGTAGTATGTTTGAAAAAGTTAAAAAGTAGTGAAAAGATCCATCTTTCCATTGTCAGACATAGATCATTCTTTGGTGGGCGCCAAGATCCCTCTGGGATCTCTTGTTTAAATGTGTAACTAAATAGAAATATGCCAGGTAAATAAAGGATATCCAACATCGAAAGAGTAATCTCCCCTGACCCATCAGTCTTATTGATATTGACATGTGTTTTGTAATTATAGCTTATTGGGTGTGCTGAATAACTGTACTGCTAGAAACCATTTATAGAATTATTAATTATTAGAATCAGAGCTTTGCTGAATTACTGGTATTGAGTTTATTACAAGAAAAACAATATTGAACACAGGATACTTCTACTTTCACTTTCTGCAAAAATACATGACTGCAGCTACAAATTATATCTCAACTTTCTTCTCCGTTGCTAGACGGAAAATTCCGAAGCAACTGCTCATGTTAAACAGCTTTTAAGTTAAGATTCAGGACAAAATGTAATTGTTAGATTCAGGTAAGAATAAATTGGAAGGTTTATTTTTCACTAATGTTTTCATTTTGAATTTTTTCAATCGTTACTTGTTTATAATCACGCGAGAGTGTGATGATGTAATCACGCGAGAGTGTGACTTTGGATACTGTCTTGCCTGATGCTGAATCTTGTGTTGACTTCCTGTTTCCGGTTTTTAAGAAAGTTTTCCAACTCTACATATATTGGATGATTTACATAAAATAACGTTACCGTGACACCTCTATCACAACAGTTCGCTTCACTCTCTATCACAAAAAGTACTGAAAGGACCTTTCTCAAATTTCATATGTAGTAATATGTACCCAGTAGTAAAAGTTTGAAAAGCAGAGAAAAGATCCTTTTTCCATTGCCAGACATAGATCATCCTTTGGTGGGCGCCAAGATCCCTCTTGGATCTCTTGTTTTTTTTATAAACATTATGATTTTCTGAGAAACATTTATGGATGATAGTGTCCAAGGCTGAAGTAGTCATGATGTACTGTTCTTAAAAGTTATGAACCTTTTCAGAAGTTTGTTTGACATGATGTTTTTGGGATACATTTTAATTTTCCTTTTGTTACCGGTATGTCTGGGACATATTTGTCATATCGTATTTGACCCAATAAGTGCCTATGTCCCTATAAGTGCCCCTCCCCCTTTTTGAGGCCTCAACTTTAATTGCCCAGGCATAAACAAGGACCAAAATTACATAAAACGGTATAGATTTGCAAAAATTTTGACTTATTAGCACTTTTTTAATTTTATGAATTTCTAAGCGCCCTGGATCCTTTTTGGGATGAATACGGTAATGTTCTCTGACTCTTTCATTCTGACATTATTTACATTTATATCCCTTCTTTATTTTGCACACATAACTGACTTATTTAAGCATTGAAGCCACTACTTTTTAATTTCATCGGGGTATGAAAGAAATTTTGTTTGCAAACTGTGTGAATCCGCGTAGCGGATTCTCACAAAAGTTTGCAAACAAAATTTATTTCATAACCCGATGAAATTAAAAAATAGTGACTTCAATGCTTATAATTAATTTTCCAGGCTAGTTATAAAATGAAATACGTTTACACGTACGATTCCATTTATTTTTTCCAGGGGATTATTTTTTCCAAAACAATACGCAACGTCAATGTTTCTATTGTGACGTCACGATAACGTCGGGATTTCCGCGCCATTCTCGGATTTTTTTTCATCATGGAATGAAAAAAATGAATATGCCAATCAGAAAACCAGTAACAAAGAGAAAATTAATTATTACGTAATACAACCCTGAATAATTTGTCAAATTGGTTATGATGTTATTGTCATATGACAGTGTATGATATTGTCTTTGCATATTACAGAGTGACCTCCCTTGTGGGTTGTGAACAAAACTTTGAAAAGTATATATGATGTTATGCTCGCAAACTGATAACATCACAATTATTACCTACCTGCAAGGGTGGGAGACTTTTCATATGCAATTATTGAATTATTATATTACAGTACGAAACATTACAGTGATTCAATTCATGAACTTTTGGATGTTGATGGTGTCATAAATTTGGACCATTACTATTTTATCATTTCTGTTTTTAGAACTGCTCCCTAGGAATCGTTGGAAAGGACATGGATTTCACCATCTATGATGATGACGCAGTAGCAAATTATGTATCCTTTATAAATCATCTTATCAGTATGTCATCTTATATATCTTTCAAAGTAAAATAGAGATTTGAGAAAGGACATTTCTGACTACTTGATTGCAGGCTTTCAATTCTGAAATTTCATATTTTGAAAGTCAAAAGAGAGCTTTCCCAAAAAAATTATGGTATTGTGTATAGCTATGGAATGTAGTTGATCAGATGCGGTGGTGTTGAAACTATTTGCCTTTCACCAAGCTGACTGGGGCTTGATTCCTAGCACCATGAAAAAATTGGGGATCACTTGCCCGATCACATGGATTTTCTACAGATACGTTGGTTTTCCTCCAACTGTAAGACTCCTTATGTGCTTACATCTGGGCCATCAAAAGTAATTTGTACAAGTTGTGTAACTTGTTTCTTATTCTTAATCAACATAAGTTATACTATATCTTCTAACTTGGAAAAGATGTTGATAGCTTGACTGTATATATCATTATTACTGTTATAGATACCTTTGATAACTATTAGCCTTAACTTGACTTAGCTGGCTATGATTGAAGGTGAAGAGAAGGACAGAGGATCCCCTGGGGAGGGAGAGCAGGGAGAGGATGCTGCAGTAAGTACAATGCATTTAGTATCTTTATGAAATACATGTATCCATTATATGAGTCAACAAATGTATCACTACAATTAGTATAGCATAAAGGTCTGGTTATTTTGGAGGATACTTTTTGTACACAGAAATGTTCAAGAATAGGTTTAAAAGATTTCAGAGATTTAATCTTTTAAATTTCAAAATTTTTGGATATTTAAAAAAAAAAAGAATTTTCTTTGTTATTCATGTCTTGCATTTTAATTCAGTTAAAATATTTTTTGGTATACATTTGTAAATACTATAGGATTGGGCAACAGGAACTGTCTAGATAAATCCTCTCTCCTGTCCTTGATTTCTTTGCATTATACATTTATAATTTGATTCATAGTTAACTGTTTGTTTTCTTAGTACCTAAATGTGTGATTCTAATTTTCATTTCCAATGTTTCTATTTTCAGTCTCCAATGGATGTACAAGCAGAGGATGGCCAGGCAGCGCCACCTGCGGACCCTGCCCCAGCCGCACCCGAGGGCGAGGAACAGCAGGCAATGGAACACTGACCAATCTCCAAGGCAACCATGTGAAATTATTGACACTTATCATGGTCACATGATACTGGCCAATCACATCCATTTTCATATTGTCATAGAACAAGACTCTGGAGACTTCAGGATATTTTCTATTGCCATACAATACATGATCTGTTGTTATGTGGCAATACCTGAAGAACAAGTGAAATATAGTGGGGAAAGGGGGGCTGACAAATTGTAAAAGGACATACATATGGAATTCACATCGCATACAACTAAGATTTTAAAACAAATTGTAGAAATATACATGCAGAGTGCTGAATTAAAAAGTGCTGTAACTAGACCAAGGACTGTCTAGAAACAAGGACCTATAACACTGAGCAGAACTATGACAGAACCTCAGTAAGTGCTATATCAGCCTCAATGCCACTACAATGTTATATTTATTGATAATAAATAAACATGTTTTCACAATTCCTTATGTTAACTTATGTTTTCAGTCTATATTATCACATATGAAATAAATAGTTTTGACATTTGATTTCACATCCTAATTAGGGCCTCGCATCAAGATGCAGGTGCCCTGTATGGTAATCTAGTTGTCTAACCATATGCCAGATATATTCACATAACCTATTTGTCAGATTTATCCACATGACCTTATTGTCATATGTATGGGTAGTTGTCAGATCCATCAACATGACCTAATTGATATATGTCGGATCTATTGAGATGATTTATATACTACATGTACCTTTTGTTGTGCCCTGTTGCACATTAGGCTGAAATCATATTTTGTCACACTTCTCTGCAATCCTTTTATGCCTAATTTCATTTTCTGTTTGATTTATCTATATCCAGCTTGCAGGACATTTGGTATTCAGTTAATTGATGTACACATATTACCACAATAGAAAAAAAAAACCCATAAAAGACAAGTTCATTATTTTATTAAAAATCAAAAAACAAAATGAGTCGCAGTAGCATGCAAAGATCATTGAGTGTTTAGAAAGCATACATTGAAAAGTGTAAATTTTCTGACCCATCTAAACCTGATCTGTAGAGTATATATAGCAAATCATATTAAATTTATTGAATTAAATATAGATCAAAATAACTGTATTAATATTCTAAATTTGTATTCATCAGTTAAAATAAAACAGCTAACTGTATATAAATCTACATAACAGTAAAATAACATCATAACAACCATATATAGCCTCACAGGCAAGGAACTGATCTACCAAGGCACGGCGTGGTGAAGTAACTAACAGTCATGGTACATAACAAGTGCTGTAATAACACTTGGTTTACAAGTGCTACTAACTTTGGCTAACAGGTTATTACATTCAAGATCAAAATTTTAAACTACCTTTTTTATATATATCACTTATTGTTTCCTTTTATGTTGTGATAACCACTTGCAAAATTTTTGTCAACAATGTCCATGCCTCGAAAAATGGGAGGCGAGAGGATGGAGAAGAATAATATTAAATGTCCAAGACCATCCTACTCCCCACTTTTCCACCATTAAAAAAACATGGCACAGGCATAAAAAAGTTTTTGATTATGTTCAATTCATATTTCTTGGCCCGTTTAGAAACAGTCTGAATTATTCTGCCATTCTATTTTCTTTTTATAGATTAGCCTTGGGCTGATGAACTTGAGTCTTAAAGCCTACCAGTATTCTGTATTTGCATATTAATTATCTGCCCATGTGACTAGGTATTTATTGAGTAGTGATCAGGTGTTTGCGAGTATACAAAAACAACATGAGTTTTGTTAAAAAACCCCAATGATGTCACAATGAATACCTACCAACAAGGGAGATAACTTTGTAATATGCAACAACGGAATATAAAAAGATGATAAAAGACAGAATAATCTAGACTATAGGAACAGGTACTGTATGGTCAATGTTTTACCAAGTAGTGCTGGGCAAGGAGAGCTAGAATGACCACTGAAGGATGCTCAGACTTGTTAACTGCCTTACATGGACCACAGGGCCATGTATAGTTTCTATATGAAAAAATAGCCAGAAATACATATAAAATTTTATATATATTTCTGGCTATTTTTTCATATAGAAACTATACATGGCCCTGTGTATGGACTTAAAAACTATGACCTACAGACAAAGCTAGTGATAGAGTGTTTGTCTTAACTCTTTCACCCCTGAAGATAAATTTAGACTCTCCTACATCAAGATCTAGAACAGCCCATTATGAAATTTCTTGGGTGAATAAGTTAAAGCAGTTGTTTTACTGTTTAACCGGAATCAACAATTTCTACTAGAGTTCCTGTATAATAAAGTTACATGCTTGTGAATTATGATATATCAAAATCACAAATGCTGGTGGTCATCAAATCCTGAATCACTTTTGGTCCCTCAAGCATACATGCTATAATTACAACATAATTATTTTACAGAAGGGCTGAAACTCGGAGGGAAGAGAATTTTACAGTGAGCTGAATGTAAATCAAAATAAGTCAGCATCATACTTTCATTTCAACATACAAATGTACTAGCTAGTGTAAAGATCTAGTAATTTTTGCATTTTCAAAATACCAGTAAGTGTGATGAATATATGCAATTGTACTGACTGCTTTATTAATGTGATTAGCACTTCGGATTGTATGTATATACCATATTAGACCCAATAAGTGCCCAGGGCCTTTAGAAAATTGAAAAAATGAAAAGATGCTAAGATGAAATCATTGCAAACCTATACAGTTTTGATAGTTTTAGTCTTTGTTTACGCCCGGGCAATTGAAATTGAGGAATCAAATTGGGAAGGGCGCTAATAGGGACAAGGGAGCTTATTGGATCGAATACAGTATTTAAAAAGAAAATTCACCGACTTACATACAGATCTCACAATGCTGGATACAAAACTGAAAAAATCACTAGGTCACAATAAAACAACAATAAAATAATCAACAATAATCATATTAACCATATTAATCAATAAAATTGATTAAAGAAAAAAAAATAATATCCCAGGATATCTTGGTGCCCACCATTGAATATGATACATGAACATAGATACAATGTATCTTTCAGTCAAAGGGATGATTGATAATTTCTCTACTTGTTCCTCCCCCTCTTTTAATTTATAATAACACAGTAAAACACCAACAAAATTACTTTGTTATAAGCACAGTTTGTTATACATTTATTACAAACTCCTTATGTGAACCTCATCTGGGAATGAAAACTACCCATTATAACCATGAATTTGTTGTACGTTAGAACGAATATACGTACCCGACCTACTATACCTTTCGGCCGGGTACGAATTGGTCCCTATGTGTCATAGTGGAGCACTGCCTCCGAAAATCACTCGGGCATAGTTTTCTATACTTTTTTGTACGTTTCCAATTATTTTATGCGTATACATGCATTTACATATTATTTTTGTCCTAAACAAACATAATTACCATTCTTAACATCTACCGTACCGCTCACAAGACGTCAAATTCACAATTTGTGGACTTGCCGTATAAATTCCCTTCAGAAAGACCTTCGTATGTAATATGTAAAAAAATAATGCCTCGATGAGAATTTGAGATTTTATGTGGTTCAGTTTTATAGCCTAGTAGGTAAGCGATATCAAACAAGTACGATTGAAATGCAAACAAACGTTTTATAATGATTTGCATAATCATTACTTTGCTCCATTAGCAATAATAGGCACCAATTGTAGCTCTAAAGACGACACCATTTTCTGTCAAAAAGTCTTTTGAGCTACAATATTGCAGCTAGTTGTACGTGTGCTTGTTATGAATATATTTTACTGTAGAGCATAATGAAATCACACAAAAAATCTTTATGGCTATAACAGAATTCAAGCTGACTGTATCTGTCATTATCTATCTTTTATGAAATTAAAATATGGAAGTTCACTTCAGAACTTCGTTGTAATAATGTTGTTTACCGACACAGATGACGAAGCTCAGACGAAAGACAATTTGATTAATTAGCCTACCACCTAAAGAAGGTGAGCTTATAAACTAATAAATAAAAGAAATCTAGCAGTTTTAATTATTACATCATTTGGTAAAATTAATTTTTTCTATATTGAATTTGTAAAATAAATTCTAGAAGCGAAAAAGCATCCAGTAATTTAAAATTCAAAAATAATAAATAAACAAACCAACACCAAAGAAAAAAGGAAATGTTAATGCTGTTTTATAATAATCAATATGTTGTAGCACCATTACAAAATATTTAATATTTTTGATCCCACTAATTGACTAACAAGCTACACTGTATCTCCAGTAATAAAGCGACAAAATACCTATGAAATTACAAATAAAAAGATACGGGAGATCTCTGCCATAAGCACATGGCAACAGTGCGCGTGTCACATATAAATACCTCTACCTGAGCAACATAACACTAACCTAGCTATAACACTTTACGCTTCGGGGTATGTAAACATTGCATTTTATAAATAACAGATTCAACAGACATAAAACAGAGAAAGGAGGACATTTTCATTTTTGCACTAAACGGTCTAAGCTCATAACCTCTAGCGGTAATATCTAGAATTGTTCTTAATCGTTGGACTAATTGCCATGCATACACAAAAACCTTTCTTTCTACACCTCCACCAAGGCAAATCAACTGTGCACTATTGTTAGTCAGAAAATCTAATACATATAAAAGGATACATCATTTAGGTGGTAAACAAGTAAATCACTAAAATATATGAATACGTAGTATACAATGCACCAATCTGTTTATAATTTCACTTTCTAATTTTATCAACAAGAGAGCATAGCTAAAACTACCTGTCCACAGTCATAGGACATGTCTAATTCTGGTTTTTATTAATTCTGTATTTTTAGAACATATAAATCCAACATACAACTATGTACATGCATGTAAAAGGCAAATAAAATTGTGAATATAAAAAGTATTTAAAACAATTCTTCATAAAACCGGTTTTGAAGTTTATGTGAGTTAATGAACAAAAAAAAGAAATATGATAATCTTGATTTCCGTTTGATATTCGTGTTAAAATAAATTGAATGTTATCATACTAACTGCATGTGTACCTCTGATGTCATCATAACACGCGTACATCTGTTATCATCATGTGTGCATCTGATGTCATCAAAATATGAGTTGATGTCATCATTATATTTGTACATCTGTAATCATCATGTACTGACACCATAATAGGAAAACAATTCATGAATGAAAACCTAAAGGACAGCACCTGGTGCTCAGACAAAATAGTATATGGATTGAAGTCGCCAGCATCTACTGCCAATGTTGGGGAGTGGACTTCCTAAAAAGACAAGGGTTAGCAGCATGTAATTACACCCTTAGAGACCCTCTAACATGAAAAGGATAACAGTATATATATACTGACACCCATAGGGATATTAGCGTGTACAGACACCCTAGGAGCCCCTCACAAGAAAGGGGTAACAGCATATACTGACACCATTAGGGTCCCTTAGGGAAATTTGCATGTATATACTGACACTCTAGTTACCCCTAACAAAAAAGGGGCAATAGCATATATATTTATATTGACACCCTTAGGGATATTAATGTGTGCAGACACTCTAAGAGACCCCTCAAAAGAAATGGGGTAACGGCATGTACTGACACCCTAATTATAAGTGACCCCTCACAAGAAAGATGCAACAGCATGTACTGACACCATTGGGGCCCCTTAGGAACATTAGCTTGTACTGACACCCTAGTTTTAAGTGACCCCTCACAAGAAAGGGGTAACAGCATGTACTGACACCCTAAGGGACCCCTCACAAGAAAGGGGCAACAGCATATATACTGACATCATTAGGATTCCTTAGGATATTAGCATGTACTGACACCGTTAGTGACTCCTCACAAGAAAGGGGCAACAGAACATTAGTAAGAACCCCTCACAATAAGGGAGCAGCAGCATCTCAAGATATCCGTAGGACAGCTTTATGTATCATCACCAGAAGAGAGTAGTATGTACACATGTATAAATAGAAACAGCATGTTCTGACCTCATACCTGAAAAGGGCAGCAGCAATACCACGAGGGGTAGTAAGCATATGGACCTGTCAAATGAAGAGGACAGGACAGGAACTAATCAGGTAACTAGCATTCAGTCCCCTGTACTGAAACCAAAGGGCAGTAATAGGTATGTATATAGTCGATAACCACTTAATGATTTTATACCAAAGAGCTATTCTGGTGTGGTCTGCTTGTCTACAAATGAGTTGTGCTTTTGCAGCTTTTAAATCATTTAAGTCATTATGCATACCACACATACATAATCACTGCATGCTGTCAGGAGCCACACAACTGTTGCCTTACTACAACATTAAATATAACAATGAAACATTTGGCATTTGTGTTCCAGCACCAAGAAGTGTGTTTGTCTGCATGTGGTTGTAGCCTCGACTGAACTCCAGCAATGTAGTCTCAACATATCTAGAAAATAAGATGGGAAAATCTCAGTAAGAACTTTATGCAACATTCATACCTAGTATCTTAATCATTCAGTGACATTGGTGAGCATAGAAAAATAAGAAAAAATATGATATATAAGTATCACTGAATATTTCTTATAAATTTCAATTATCATGCAATATTTTTTCAAGTATCGAAAACATACACTAACATTCGATTCCATTTGAACTATTGTCTAAACTTTTGTCCTCAGCGATAAGCTTTTAAACCATTTGATTATTTCTGGCATATGCATTGAAGCAATGACACACTCCTGAATAATTGCATAAATGACATTTTCATTAATAAAAATAATGGGAATAATTGTGATAAATTTATTAAAATTTTCAGAACATAAAAACAATTCCTCATCTGAACTGAATATTCCCACGTTATTAATGCACAAGAGAAAAATCATTTTTCTGATAGTATAACATGTACATTTAGTCAAACCTGATAGTATTACATGTACATTTAGTCAAACCTGATGGTATTACATGTACATTTAGTCAAACCTGATAGTATTACATGTACATTTAGTCAAACCTGATAGTATTACATGTACATTTAGTCAAACCTGATAGTATTACATGTACATTTAGTCAAACCTGATAGTATTACATGTACATTTAGTCAAACCTGATAGTATTACATGTACATTTAGTCAAACCTGATGGTATTACATGTACATTTAGTCAAACCTGATAGTATTACATGTACATTTAGTCAAACCTGATAGTATTACATGTACATTTAGTCAAACCTGATAGTATTACATGTACATTAGGTCAAACAAATGCAAGTAACTCGGATAAACCACAATGCTTTTATGTTTCTTAATTTTTTGTGTTTCGGACACAAAATTATAATTTATGAATGACGATACCTTTTTGCCTATTCACTAGTTCCTGCTAAGAATCTTTGGATTTTTCACTGTTTTCTGTACTATTCTCCTCATCGGAATCCCCTCTAGACATCTGTAGGTTTTCTAGTTTTCGTAGAAGGGCATCTCCAAACGACTTTCTGTACTTAGGGCTATGATGATCCAACAATGCATAGATAGTCTCAAAGTACTGGGAAGTGACCTTTTCATCCACCGTATTAAACTTGTTACCCACAACCTGGCAGGAATAAATCGCAAATCTATATCTACAATCAAATGATAACTAATGTTCAGAAGAAGAAATGTATAAAATAATTACATAAGCAATCTAAGACAGTAAAAGAAAATAAAGTTGAACAGTGAACTGCATTGTACCTTTAGGTATAAACATTGTTATTAATTTGTACATGTGAATCTTTTGTGGTTTTTTGTTCACTTCAAATTAATTTCTACATTGAAAGTTCAGTATCACACTGTTATCATGGAAAAGTATATGAATGCATGGTTGTACATGTGGGTTATTTCAAGTTGAGATATTTGTGAATACAGTGTACATGAGTGCGGATTACGAAAATTCCCAAAATGAGTAGTTAACCCAGTTATCACAATCAAGAAATACGCTGCATAATATAAAAAAATTCTTTATAAAAGTTTGGTTGAAACATTGAATCAATATTTAATAACGAATATCATTAGAATATCTCTGAATTGTCATATGTAATAGGGTTCATTTTATGTATATCATCTGGGATCCTATTTTCACGGACATCAATAATCGTGCACTTTGATGTAATTTGCACAGAAATTTATGACATCACTTACCCAGCTATATTTAGATTGTTGGGTTGCTGTTTATGACTTCTCATTGAAAAAATGATGATGAAAAATTTAAAGGATCTTTTACACAGTATTAAGGATTTTAGCACTCAAATACAGAGTTTATATTTGGAGATAAATTTTGTAATATGCTATTTTATTGGAGTGCAAAGCTTTCAGCCCTAAAATATTTGCAAAACTCTACCGGCAACTTTATAACTGCAGAAATATCATCGTCAGTGGACCATTAGAGAGACTATAAAAAATCAATTACTGGTAGGGAAACTACAAATTTTAGTAAATTTCAGCCAAAAAAAAAAAAAATCAAATCATAATTTTCATCATCACATTATTTTTTTTTAATCCAAAAGATGGAGTGTCTTACATTTGAAATAAAAGCAGATCTTACAAAGTGTTTTAAAACTTTGCCATTTTGGAATAACAAAAAAACACTGATATTGGGTTTTATCATGTGAGTTATTAGTTTTTAACATCCTAATAACAGCCAAGGTCATGTAAGGACATTCCAGGTTTCTTGCTGGAAAAAAGCCAGATTACACTGAGAAAAACCACCGACCCACTGTCAGTAAACATATACCTAACAACTGCCTCCAAGTGATTCAAAATTGTGATCTATAGGTGGAAGGCTAATGGTAATATGTCGAGATAGCTATTGTTGAAAAGTCAGTCAGAAGGTGACATCTTATAGTGTCGATACAAATTAATCTATTTTTCATGGATAATAGCGATAGAATAATGACATCGTTAATAATTAATATTTGACATCAATCTTATTACTCCCATAACATGAGAGTTGACTGGTCAGACATTTTTATCTTTTTATCAGACGTTATTTTGCTTACTGTCAACACGACGATATGTTTCAAAAGTGTCTTGTCTTGCTATATATACCTCTTAACATTGTTGGAGTACAATCATATGTGAATCACCATAGAAATATTGTTGTGTGAAGTGGGAGGGAAGAGTTTTAAATTGTCTATACTATTTATTCATCAATATTGATCAGCATTGGATAAATATATGTGTAACAGGAGAGGAGAAAAATGAAGCGGCCAGACCAGGATTCGAACCTGGGACCCTCCAAACACTAGCCGAGTGCTCTACCGACTGAGCTACCTGGTCACCGATGATCGATCTAGTCCATCCCGCTACATTCCTCCCTCCTTTCTTGAAGTCTTCACCCTCAAAGACACATGAGATCCCTCCAAACACCACCACCGTGGGTTATTTAGTTGGGCGGCAATTTTGTAACAGGAGAGGAGAAAAATGTAGCAGCCAGACCGGGATTCGAACCCGGGACCCTCCGAACACTAGCCGAGTGCTCCACCGACTGAGCTACCTGGTCATCGATGATCAACCTAGTCCATCCCGCTACATATGTACTATAATCATGATTAGTTTGTTTGTTGTTTTTGTTTGTTTGTTATTTTTACATGTATGTTTATTTCTGATTTGATCTTGTATGTCTTGTCTGCCCTCCTAAGGTACAACATCACAACTTGTGTCATGTACGTGTTGAAATTCGAATAAAATGGAATCCGTTAACATTTAACATGTTCTACTTTCATTTTCCATTAGAATGCATGAGTGAGATTTTTTGTAACTGAATCATATATTTTTAAAAGTACGTGTAACAATATATATTTTAATCCGATTGATCATTATAAAAGTCGAATTTAAGGTCTTTGTTTTTAATACAATGCATATACTAATAAAATGAATTAAATTGATATACTGTATAGCATAACTATCGGGCTGTCATATCTAAAAATAGATATACAACATGACAACTTTGACAGATTTTACCCTGAAGCCTTGGTCAGTGAGTTCCACGCTGAACTCCTGTTCCTCTTGTGTCCTGAGATTTAGATGAATTACTTTGTCACCATTTGGAAGTTCTTTTGCTATTTCTACGTAGTCAACAGCGTACGCTACCTCTTTAACAACTTCTTGTGCCTCTATTCGCAGAGTAAAGTTTTCTTCGTCGACGTCCACCATTATGCGGAAGTGGTTTCACGGAAGTCGACAACGGAAGTCACAATCGATAGGCCAAAGCAATAAAATGTTCAGTTTTTGTGATCATCAATACACCGGATATAGATATCTTTGTGTTTCTTTACAAATTTATGTTCAATCCAAAACGGTTTTATATTTATACACTAATATATTTTAACTCTCAACTATGGCAAGCAAGGTTACTTTTTTTTAGAATTTCCGATATTTCGTATATCGGAAATAGATAATTATGTAGATGTAATTTCTTAATCCTTTATCAGAATTATTGTACAATGTCGAAAATTGTTTACTTTTTATGGTATCAAAATTTTCCTATAATAAATTTCCGTTATCGGAAGTTATGGCAAACTAAGTTATTATTACACACAATGCTCATTATTCAGAATTTCCGACATGGGAATTTTTAATCTATATTTACGTCAAGGACGCACATGTATATGAGACACTTATAGATTAAATAGATTAAAAGGTAACTTGGCTTTTGCCATAGTTAACAGCAGATAACAGTCTGTATTATAAATTATGTTGATTATACATCTGATATTATTTATTTTATGAACTAATAAAGGTAGTTATATACATGTATTCTATATTTCTTTCAAATATGATGTTTATTACAAATAAATGACAGTTACTGAAATATAATGTTCAATTATATTTGAGATCGATGTTCATCGTCGGAAATTCACACAAAATCTACGATATTATCCACACATTTCACTTCACCAATGTCATTGATAGACCGACACGTGTAGCGCGCACGTCCTCCACACTACTTGACCCAATTTTACTGTCTGACACGTGTATCTCTAACTTTTCTGACGTAATTGATATTGACGACGAAATTTCTGATCACAAAGCGACGACTGTAGAAATTAACGTAGAAACAGCTATCTCCAGAACATATAAACGAACAATAAGATGTTATAATCAGGCAAATTATGAGACGTTTAAAAATAAATTAGATGAGACTGACTGGCTAAATTTTTTTTCGACAGCGAACTCCCCAGACGACATGTGTGAAAAATTTACTGACAAATTTCTAGATATAGCTGGGGAGTGCATACCAACTAAAACCATTACTATTCGGCCTAATGACAAACCGTGGTTCAATTCTGACCTTAGACGAGAAATAAGAAAACGAGACAGATTTTTAAAGATTTTTAAACGACATCGAACAACGTTAAATCTTACTAATTTTCGGAAACAACGTAATCATGTAAACAATTTAAAAAAGCACACCAAAGAAAATTTTTATTCAGATATAAATGGCATTTTAGATCGTCACTCGAATTCAAACCCTAGAAACTACTGGAAAATCATTCGAAGATTATTAAAAACCTCGGACACTACTAACTCTATTCCTCCTCTATTAAACGATGCAGGGCAACCTGAAATGACGGATGTAGGTAAAGCCAATTTATTAAATGATTACTTTGTTTCCATATCAACTATTGACGATTCACAAATTGACGTTCCAGAGTTAGAGATTAGGACTGACTCTAATATAACCGACATACAATTTCAACCGACCGACATTATAGACATTCTTAAATCCTTACCTATCAATAAAGCAGTAGGACACGACGAAATTAGCCATAACATGCTAAAACACACAGCATCTTCTATTGCATTACCCTTATTTCTAATATTCAGATCTTCCTTGGATACTGGTATCTTCCCAAAACAGTGGAAATTAGCTCTAGTCATGCCATTCTTTAAAAAGGGAGATAAGCATAATTCTACTAACTATAGACCTATATCTCTCTTAAGTACAATAGGAAAAGTTTTTGAAAGATTGGTAGTCAAATATCTAAACAATTACTTACTTGATAATTCCCTCATATATAAATATCAGTCAGGTTTTCAACCTGGACATTCTTCATCTCACCAACTTATTGAAATCTACCATTCCCTATGTGAAAATATTGAAAAAATGCACTCAACATGTCTAGTTTTCTGTGATATTTCGAAAGCATTCGATCGTGTGTGGCACAAGGGACTGAATGTTAAACTAGTAAATTATGGTATAGGCGGAAAATTGCTAAATTGGTTAAAAAATTACATCAGTAATCGGAAGCAGCAAGTTCTTTTAGGAAATAGTAAATCTTCCGTCAAATCTACAAATTCTGGCGTCCCCCAAGGCTCAGTATTAGGTCCGTTCATTTTTTATATTATATATCAATGATATTTCTGACAACCCCAAAGTCTTTCTAAATTATTTGCTGATGATACTTCTTTGCTATGCTCTGGGCCATCAATTTTAGAAATAGAAACTAAAATTAACAACGATCTTATGAAAATTCAAAAATTGGGCAAATAAATGATTGGTAACTTTTAGTAACCCCCAAAAGACGGAAGCTTTACTTATTTCTAATACCGAACATGATCACCTAATCGATATCAAATTCAAGAATGTCAGTGAAGATTTTGTAGATATACCATAAGCACTTAGGAGTAACTTTGGAAGCTAATTGTAAATGGAATATCCACATTGATAATATATGTAAACAGGTATCAAAACAGGTAAGTGTTCTTCGAAAACTTAAATATACTCTTAATAAACAAACTCTAATAAAAATTTACAAGTCATACATTCGGCCACTGTTTGAATACTGTTGTGAGGTTTGGGATGGGTGCTCTCTTAGTGACGCAGAAAAATTAGAAAAACTTCAGCTTGAATCTGCTAGAATAATTACTGGACTACCGTCTTACGCTAGCAGAAATTCACTGTATTTGGAAAGCGGTCTAGAACCACTTACTTCCCGTCGTTCCCGTAGAAAACTACAACTATTTTACAAAATAAATAACAAAATTACACCCAACTACCTCTATTCATTATTACCCCCACTAGTCTCAGAAAATTCTTCCTATAATCTTCGAAATGCTAACAACTTTACTTTACCTAATTTCCGTCTCCAGCTCTCAAATGCATCGTATTTTCCTTCCACTATTCGACTTTGGAACCAGCTAGATATAAATATTAGAAATAGTGTTTCATATAACATTTTTAAAAAGTCTCTGAATAATCTTACAAAAGTACCTATTTATTATTCTATTGGAAATAGAAAAGCAAATATATTGCATGCCAGATTAAGAAATAGATGTAGTACCCTTAACAATGATTTATTTCGCTCTAATTTAATAGATTACCAGCAATGCCAATGTGGGCATCCCATTGAGGATGCCCATCACTTCTTCTTTACATGTAATAATTACGCTGACCAGAGAATTCAATTATTTCGAACATTAAACAACTTCATTCCTTTAGATCTGCAGCTACTACTACATGGAAGTCCAGATTTAACTATTGAAGATAACATTACAATATGTCAGAGCACTCAAGAGTATATAACTGAATGTAATAGGTTTTAACCCCCCTCCCTCCTCCTTTACGTTTCCTATTTATAATATGAACTACATGTAATAAAAAAATGTTTCTTAATATCCTTCCGATGCTGGCGATCGAAGAGAAACGTATTTAAGAAAGCAACAGATTGACAGGAGAAAGATACCAAGGCACGGGATGTGATGAACTTTAAGTAAAGCAGCGAGACAAGAACAGCGATCAGTACAACTTCAGTCGTCAGCATCGGGAGTGATCACAAATACATACACTTCAATAAATTAATTATATACATCTATTTAAATAAACTCTCTCTTCCTCTCTCTCTCTCTCTCTCTCTCTCTCTCTCTCTCTCTCTCTCTCTCTCTCTCTCTCTCTCTCTCTCTCTCTCTCTCTCTCTCTCTCTCTCTCTCTCTCTCTCTCTCTCTATCTATCTTTCTCCCCCCCCCCCTCTCTCTCTCTCTCTCTCTCTAAAATCTTGTAAATATGTAAATATGTAAATATGTATATTTTGCCATTTTTGTATTCTTTGTTATAAAATTGATTATAATTCTGTAGGGAGAGGGCTTCATATAAGTTGGAAAACTTGTGCCCAATCCCATTGTATATAAAGATTACACAATAAAATATGTTTAAATCAAATCGATGTTCCTTTGCGCAATATGCATATGGTCCATTGTATTTTTTTTATTATTGAATTTCGCTGTGGCGCATTGAAAGTCAACTAACGCGCGGTAATATAGGACGACGTCAGGAAACATAAGACGACCGGTGTTATGGAAATTCAAATTAAATTGCTCAGAAGTTGATGATGAGTGTAGGATTAACAATAAGCTAATAGATATTGCGATTCTTCAATATTATCAATCTCGTTTACATTTCCATTTTTAAAATTAAAAGTCGTAAGGCTGTTTTTCTGGGACCTTTACAGACGTGCTCTGAAATTAGGGCAATAGTATTATGACGTCACGGTAACAGTAGCATGACGTCAAGACAATACTACAATGACGTATTAAAGACGACGTTGACGACTATCTATTCGATAACAGAGCTTGATTTGATTATCAACGATCTTTCACTCTTACTTGCAGATTCTTAAAAAAAAATATGCATAATAATTTTCCGTAGCTGTTTTCAAGAGATATTTCTTTCTTTTTTTTGTTATAGATTATATTTTTAAGTAAGATTTAAGAACAAATAGAGACTTCTTAATGTTACACTGCACATGCAGTTTTAAGAATAAGTTATAAAACGTATCCTCTTGTTAATAGAAGTTAACTTTACAAAATTGAAATAATTGAAAAAAATATATATTTAAAGATATCTGAATCTGTATGACGTTTTAGCGATCTAGATAAAAAAATCGACTGATAAAAATAACATTCTCAGTACATGGTAGTACCCTGGTGGGTCCATATTATATACAAGTATCAATATAAATATATATCAACTATGTCAAATTCTATTCTCATATATATCCTGTGGCAGGGTACGTACTGTACATTTGTTATATGGTAGGCCTATTACTACAGTATGTATAGTCCGCTAAACCTGCCTATATTATTAGGCTTTTTTAAAAAGTTTTGCAATTTGTACATATATATAAGACAAAAAAGGCCTTATGATAATAAATATAGGCAGGTTTAGCGGACTAGATGTTATGTGTGTGCAGAGATTTAAATAGTATTAAACATTTAAATCTCTGGTGTGTGTGGATGTGTTTATTATTATTTGTTACAGTATGCAGATGGGAAAGTAAAATTAATTTGTTTGTACTAGGCCTACTGAAAGAAATAATGTACATATATAATATCAAACTCATCATCAAAAACCATCTTTCTGCGATACGTATCTTATATATTTAATTTGCTTGGCCTGTGAAAAAATATCCATACGTGTAACATAGAGTTACCTCCCTTCTGTTTAAAGCAGCCAACATGGCAGCCAGTGGAATACTCCCAACCACACAGCAGAGATACGTTAACGGTGTTCCGCTGTCCACTGCTCGTAAAACACTCAGGATGAAGGAAAAATACGTTATTTTGTTGGTATTTGTCACATTTGGATCCGTATGTTTTGGAGCCATTTTCTTTTTACCCGATCTTAGAGAAAGAGTAAATGTAAGTGAGATGAGAAAACACATGCAGAATGTGGATACAATAATATTCCCTAAGCCTGGAGAAGGCGGTGACAATTTGTCTCCCGGAAAGGGAAAAATTCTTCGTCATGATAATAATGGTATAGATTCCCATAAAATAGACGATAAAGAACGACTTCGTAAACAAATGGAAATACAATGGGAACAGGAAAAGATGGCAGAAGCGGTCGCTAAGAGACTCAACATGTCAAAGGACGACACTAAAAAGGTGCAGGGAGAGATCCTTGGGGAGAAAGAAAGAATTTTACAGAAAAAGAAAGAGATAGAGGATCAACAGAAAGAAGAAGAAATGGAGAAGCTGAAGGAGGTTCAGAAAGACCATGAAGGGGGCTTTGGAGCTAAGGGTGGAGAGCCAAAAGATGCACAAGCTGCAGAAAGGAGAGAAGAAATCCGACAGGTTTGTATACTTATCACATTTTGTTAAGTTCTGAGACTCAAATAAGATCAGTGAACACCTGTCTGGTCATGTTACTTTTTAACTAACATTAAATTGTACATGTTCATGAACAAGAATTCATATATAAGGTGCTGTAATCATGAACTGGGCTCGAACTATCCCAGTGCTTATTATCTTAGCTAGTCAGCTGGCAGCTGCTCTACCGACTGATCAAAATCACCCCTAAAACACAAAGGTAGAAACTAGGGAGGGGGGGGGGCGGGAGTGCCAAGTGGTGAATGTGTTTTGACATATCGCTCTGATCTGAGGTTGCGATATCAATAGATAGACAGACACATATACATACAAAATATATAGACGAATGTGCTGACCATTGGCCATTCCGGTCTCTGGTTTTCTCAGGGTCATATCAGCCAATCTTCCACTTATAAAAATCTAGCTCATCCTTATTATAAATTAATTACCTTAACTAACCCTACCCAAATTCAATCAAGCTATTTTTCGCTCACTTGCCCGAATTGAAGGGCAAGAGTCAAGAGATCAATCTGGAATTTATGTGGTGCAAGTGTCTGCCCATAAACTTTTCCATTTAAATTGGTTCAACTATATATTGAGTGCTAAAGCAGGGGCAGAAACTACCATGTTTATATAGACTATAAGCCATCTAAAGTAAATTTTGTCTCAGCCAGGGGACAGATCATAGAGCCTTCCTCACAGAGGCCAACTTAGGTCAAAAACTTACGTTACTTCATTATATAAATGTAACTTTTCAGTAAAAAAAAAAAAGACTTATAAAATTACTCACTACGGGGGGTGGAGGCACAACGTCCTGGGTTATGGAAAATGTAGAAATTCTTGATGGAACCGGCCGTGGATTCAAAAGAATACAGAGGCCTCACTTGTAATCCAGGTAAATATATAAAAGAGCGAGTCCAACACGGTAGTTCCTTCCAGTAAGCTGATTTTTTTAATCTTTTTTTAACCTTCTGAAGACGACTCGCCTAGAGTCGAAACATGTCAACAACTATCTGATTAAAAAATCAGCTTACTGGAAGGAACTACCGTGTTGGACTCGCTCTTTTATGTATTATAAAATTACTGTTTATTTCAAGAAATCGGAGCCTGGTGTACCAGGTATTAGTGTTGGACCGATAGAAACATGCAAATTCTTGATTTTAATCAATCGCTAATTATTTTCCCAAAGATTATTAATGTTATGAAAGCTAATAATTATATAATTGCTTATTAGGAGAGACAAATAATTATTCATACTTTTTTTTAATTTATACACTGTCCTGAATCTGTTCATGTACATAGATTAGTGGATGAATAATGTTTTGGTTATTGTAAATATTATATTAATACATATCATATTTATATAAAGTTAATGCAATTATATCCTTGAAGTTGGACTTGAAATAAATTTCCACTCATCATGGTGTCGATAAATTATATGTCTCTAATAATATTCCAGGTGTATATGCTATAAGGGCTTGTTTGAATTGATACAGAAAGGGAAAAGTGAATTCTGGACTAGTTCATTTAACCTAGGGAGGAAAAGAGAATATTAAATGATTCTAACCGATAGGCTATTTAAATCATTTTTATGTCGGATAAGGGTACATCGAGTATCACTATATTAATTTAATGATGGGGAATATGTGCAGACGTCCATGCTTGTTTGTTTTGCCAAAATGATTTGGTTGCCATGGTAACCAGCTGGTCAATATACACAGGTTTTCTAAAATGACCAAAGATTCTTTAGTTTTTGGATAATTTTACTAATAATTCTCTATGATTCAAAATTAAATTCATAGTCTAAAGTGGATAATTTGGTTTATTGAATGGTTGTTCATGGAATATCAAGGAAAAGGAATCCTAACTTATAGGTTATAGCTATGACTGACCGAATTCGAATGACACAGCCATTGGGGCCAGGCATGTACCTCTGTATGCAGAAACAAATATACCTATATATATATGTGTCCATTTATATAATTTCTAGCTTGCTGTTGACAGTTGTTGAGACATATTTGGGTTTCTGTCCATACAGTAAATAAGCTTTGTGTGGATATCTTTTTAGGAGACCTAGCTATATATAGGCCAATATTTGTTCATTTATTTGTTATCAAGATGTAATTTGTAATCGTAACATGTGCACCTGCACATATAATCAACTGTAGCGAACAACTGTGGCCCAGCTACAAAACATTCACCTGTACATAAAGTTTTATAGATACACTTATCATCAGGTCATATATCAGTAATTGTCTTCCTAAGTAGGTTAATATATATATTCATATTGACTTCTGTGTAATTAAAATAATTAATGGACAGGTTGAAGCCTATAATCAACAATTAGCAATTGATATGTACCTGGTACAACATTGATCACTATATTAATTTCTATATTTTATAAATATACCTACATTAATATACGTGTGGTAGATCAATATATATATATGGCACCAAACAATACATAATAATACATTATTTGATGTAGTTTATGTATTTCAATTGACTGGTGACAAATTAATGACGACAACATATACATGCCGTTTCAGTGTATCAGAAGTTATATTGTTGTATGATTTTATAAACTGTACATGTTAACATTGTTACTTAAATAAAAAACGAAATAACTGGATGCATGGCTTCAGTGTTTCAACCACTGGTCTCATCATGCAGCATTCATCTATTAGATTATATTATATATTATATGTACATAATTACATATACATGAAATAAGGCAAGCCATCGTCTTGTGGTCTTTCCCGGGATCTCCTCTCCTTTTTACTACTACCTCCACCCTCCTCAATGCACCCCTGTATATTTTTAGTTTCAACACTCTTCTGGTCTTTATATTCTATATTTCAATTTGGTTAATCAGTCCAGATAACTAGAGATGCTGGTGCTGCATGTTGGTTGATCATGAGCTATAATGAGTCTGTTCTACTTTAGTCACTGTAATATACAGACACGCCCAGTTAGTTATGTGACAACAGCTGTACTTTTATAACTCTCACCACATCTGTATAAATCTCCATTATCACATTAACATCAAATAACATGTTAATTTGGATCACATTAACTGCTGGGAGGGGGTGAAGTATGTAGTTTGAGGATGTCATGTAAGCTTAGCAGAGTGTAGATCTAGATCTTGTAGTATAAAACTGGCTCATGTTGTTTGTGTTAAAATGTAATCTCCAACTTTTTTTTGTAGCCTTTACAGGCTCGGAAAGTCACAGATCAAACATATCTGTCATGTGTTTTAAATTGTTTTGAGAACAAGTCTGAAGAAACAAATTCATACACATGTACATGCACAGCTGTAGAACATCTATTTACTTTGTGATATTTGTTTAAGCTTGGTAAAAATGATTTCTGTGTTCATACATTTATTGCAGAAATTAGGAATAATATGTACTATATTTTCTGTAGATCATACATTTGAAAAACTCATAAAGAGAAATAAACAAAAGATTATTATTAGAAATATCTATATATAATATATATGCAAGCATACATATTCTAGACCATCATTATCAGAAATATCTATATAACATGTATATTTTTAGCCCACCATCATCAGATTTATATCTACAAATGGTACTTGATTTCTCAGATGGTAGTTATGATCAAGGGATTTGTCTCAAATTTCATGTAGGCTCCTATATATTAGGCCCTTATTTTGCATATTGCAGTTTGGAACAGTCAGGCAGCCATATGCATGCATGATTAGATTAATTACTACATGTATATTGTGATAGTTGAAGTTTGTTACTGATATTTCATAAGAGTTTAAGTTTGTTGCTCCAGAGTAAAGACTACTGAATAAAGAGATCTGTCTGCAATTTCATATCTAGTTTTTATCTACTGATAGTAAATTTAAAGAGATCTGTCTCAAATTTCATGGGCAGCTGCCAGGTACTGATCATGACCACTGGCCATGGTCGGTGGTTTTTCTCATGGTACTTCGGCTTTCCTTCACCAACAAACTTGGTATGTCATTTACATGAACCTGGCTGTTATAAGGATGTCCGTTAAACTAAAATAATAAAACCCAAACCCACTCCCAATGTCCTGGTCGAAACTCAGTGGTCATTATAATAAGACATCAGCCAAAATGAATCATGCAACCAGTGTGCACTATATGTCCATGCTGTTACTGTATGTACAATGTATAAGATATAGGAATAAAGAAATTGGGGATATTAGGTTTGTTTGCATTTGAATGTTTTGAAATAGATGCCAATTGAACTTGCTGATTTAACATTAGGTTAACCCTTAATATTTTTCTAGAAATGTGAAATTTTATATAACTTCCTGGAATTCCATGACATTATGATAAGTCTTGTTTTTGTAGATGATGCTCCATGCTTGGAACAATTACGTGAAGCATTCTTGGGGTGCAAATGAACTTCGTCCCATCTCCAAACGAGGACACAGTGCCAGTATATTTGGAACTCTTAGTCTAGGAGCTACCATTGTAGATGCTGCCGACACCTTATATATCATGGGACTAGAAGAAGAGTACAAGAAAGCTAGAGACTGGATTGCAACCTCTCTGACATTTGAAGGGGTAAGTAGCTTATAGGTCCTTGTTGTTTTGAAGGGTATCACCATATACATACATTGTAAATTATACAGCACAAAGTCATGTATAATACATACATACTGGAGTTTTGCTTTCACTTGACTGGAGTGGATGTGATGTCCTCAAATATTTATGAATTTGTATTGAATACTATTGATTATTAATATCTTGGCAAATTGCTAACATGACAGTAAAACTTTTGAAGCAATTAATATAACCCACTGTAGCATAAGTACTTCATCATTTCAGGTTTTAGAAGGAGTTAATTAATTCTGCAAACTACTTTCAGCTCATTGATCAGAAACATGAGTTCAATTGATATAGAATCATTTTACCTGAAGGATCAGGATTGACGGCATCATGCTTTGTCTTTTATCTTGCCCAATTTGCCTTAATTTCGTTAGATTGTTCAAATGAATTACATTGACCTTCATTCAAGGTTACAGGGGCCAAATAGGATAAACTAATTTAGACAAAAATAAGTCAGAGGTACCTAAATACTTTATATGGATGAGTTTGTGGTAGTCATGTGACTGTTAATTTATATAATAAAGTGAAATGGCTTTTTGTTTCTTATTGCAGCATCAAAAGCTAGCCAGTCCATTCTTATGTCTGACTGTAAATTTAAGAATTTTCTCTTTTCTTTTCAATAATAATGATTTTGAGTCTTAAGTACAGGTATATTGGGCATGGGCTTTTAGTCCTGTAAAATGTACCTTGCTTTCAGGAAAAAACTATATATAGCTACCAATGTTGTTTAAATGACTGCCCTTAACCTTGATTGATTGCCACGGATGTCAAATATACTAAATATATCATGGATAATCTTCTCAATTATCAGAAGGTATTAATTACAGGAGATCACTTGTCAGTGGTAATACAGGCGACATTAATATTAGATGTTTTAGTTTATGTAGTTTATTTTAAAATAAGTAATCTCATGAAAATAATAACCCCAAAATTGGATGTAGGTTCAATGTGTGTTATTGTTAATGCTGATAACATTAACACATGGACAAGTTTCCTATCCATGATCAATAGTACGTACATATATCATGTTATGTACATAGATACACAGGGTCATTTCTGGATCGTCTGGTTTGGTCAATGAAGTGGAAGATGTTGATTACTGTAACCAAATCATGATTGATGTGAACGCTCTATTGTCCTGGTGAGAGTATTATGGGATGGAGCCATCAGACCTTGTATTGATTGGCTGTAAAAACTGATCCCTGTTATGTGATACCTATCCCCTTGGGTTCCATATCAGAAGTTCACAGATAATTCGGTCTCAATAGTTACCTTCTGCATTATTGGATATAAAAAGAGCCATAGGGTCTGTCCAGGCAATGAAACCAGCCTTATACTACTGCTACCAATAGCGAAAACTTCAGGCCTATAAAGTGATCCTTCAAAAACCCACAATATGTATAATGATCAGAAACATGCATTTGAAAAGTTAGGAAATGAAGGCAAAAGATAACTTATAGTTGCAGCATGCTTCTTTGGTCAGTTAGCGGAAAAAAGAGCCGTTGGCTTGTAGACTAGAGACAGGAGTTTGATTCCTAGTGGAGACGTTTGACAGAAATGTGTATTTTGCCATTTTCACTGTTCTTGTACTTTGGCATCCAGCTATATAACATTGTGGGGGTGTTATTGGGAGTCTCTCAGACTCTGCATGAGATTTGGGAATCTCAAGAAAAAATGATAGTTGTGTAAAAGGAGTGGATGATGTAGCTTGTACATAGTGTTAAACACATGTACAGCTAACTGCATGAGTATGCTTCTTTGGTTTATATTGCATACTGACATTGTTATCACCCATAGACTCTGATTCAATCCCTGGTTGTAGTTGGAGCACTCAATGGAAATGTGTTTTTTCCCAGTTTTTTTATCTTTATAATATAGTTAAGTTATGCAATATGCTGTATATGCTTATATTATCTTTTAATGAATATCAAGGTTGATGAGTACTTTTGTACTATTTATTGATTTATGTTGAATTCTTGCTGTATATTATTTAATAAAGTTGTGTGATTGCTGGTGCCCAACATTCTATTAAACATTACCTTTGACACCTGATGACCTAGGCTCCAGGCCAGTGATTAGTCTATTTTCTCATGGACTACTCCACAACCTGCAAAACCAGACATATCTTTAAACCATTTTCTCTTTGTTAATAACTAGATACCCAGAATAAACCATCCTTAATGATCTAGGGGTTACTATTACTGATGTTATATCCACCCATAGACTATATCTCATAATAAATCTGAAGGTAACAGAAGAAACAGGTAATTCGTTTCTTTGATGTACATTCAAAAAATTGAATAATGATACTCTGTGGTTGACTAAGTACGTACCAGATATACCTGACTTTGAAGTCGGGCGTCACTCTCTCTTGTAGTCTCTGCAGGCCTGTGATTGGTCAGTTTTTTCTCTAGATCATCGAGGATGAGAAAAAACAAGCCAAATTGTAATTGGTTTGATGTGTTAACTTTAGATCTTGTATTCGAATATATAGCATGCTATTTGTAAGGTTAAATAATTCTTGCTAGATCTTGTATTCGAATAGTATTCTATAGGTAAGGTTGAATGATTTTTGCTACAATATCCAGAGTAAAGATGATGTTCTTCTACATAAATCTAGAGGGGAAAAAAAGGAAAAAAAAGTGACTTATGAATCCATTTGCTTTCTATTACTATTTATGCTTTTTGATGATCTCTCCTTTTATCTTGTAGTCCTCTGAGCTGTCGGTGTTTGAGACCAACATCAGATTTGTGGGTGGACTGTTGTCACTGTATGGATTAACTGGAGACCAGGTACGTTGTTATGTATTTTAAACTATTTACCGGTACATATAGCTTTGATTGATTATGGTAGGCGCATGGCAGCAAGGTTTGATGGGATTCCCTGCTTGAATAAGGAAATATATTTATTTATTTAATTAACAACCATCTAAACCAGCAAAAAGAATGAGTATATTTGATATTAATTATAGGTATATTATGGAACTAGTTTGAGATATTTTTTTGCAAATTACAAGCCTCAACAAGTTTCTTTAAGCCTCATATTATGGAACAATTATGAAAATACCAGTAAGATACCTGATACCACATCACTTCAAAGTCATTTATGTTGTGTTGGAAAAAGCATCCATTTTTCATAAATGAAGGTCTTGTTACACTTAGTAATTTTCCCAATAATAATTACATGGGCGACATGAGGTTTATGTGGTAAATGTTGGTACTTAATTTTTTTTCACAATTGAACAATAGATAAATGTTTTATGTTGATATTCTTCTTTATAGGTGTACAAGACTAAAGCGAAAAATATTGCTGATAAGCTTTTACCTGCTTTTAAAACAGCAACAGGAATTCCACAATCTATGGTTAACACAAAAACGTAAGTATATCTATATGTTAAATAAATGTTGTCTATCATAAGTAATATTTATCACCCTCTCTGTGTTCTGACCGTTACTGAAGTGTATCATCTGACAGTATACCCTCACTGGTTATACTCAAGGACACAATGAAACATTAGTACATCACTTGAGAAAATACTGACTTCCTATTGACCTACATCAGGATTTATATGACACAATCATGTCCTAAAGAAAATTCAAGATTCCTGTTTGACTAGAATGAAGAGGGAGGCCAAGATTTCTTTGCTGTTTGAAATTGCTAATCAATAGTATCTTTCAAATTTTCTCATTTCTATGTACCATTAACCTTAAGCTTCCACCTCTGGGATTCAAGGTGGAAACCTGTGTGGGACAGTTGTCGGGTATATATACTAATCATTGGTTGGTGGTTTTGTCTATCTCCTAAACCTGACTTGTCCCTAAATAACCATTAATGTTAAAAGTCCAAGCCCATAAGCCAATGTAAAAAGATTTCAAAGATTTGTTGTCTGTAGAAGGCTTGAAATATGTGTTTCTGTTTTAGTCCCTGTATATATTGTGATAACAACCCAAAGCATGTATAGCAAAGTTGGGATGGCTCAAGCAATTAACAGTCATGATGAATGAGACTGGAAATGGATTTAAAAATCAGGGGATAGCACTATGAAATGTGCTGATGATATTTAGTGATACAATAAACTCGAGGGTCATTTACATAATGTGTGTCTATTGTCTGTAGGATGATCGATGGTTGTCTCGTTTTACTGTTTCCCTAAAACAAAACAAAAAATATCAATGATTTATTAATACATCAATGCTAGCAAACCAGCAGTCTATTGACTTGGTTTGATAGCGCCTGTAATTTGTTTGGTGGGCTATCTGATTTAGTGTTTAAAGGGAACACCGAGCTGTAGGCTAGATACATAGAAGGAAGTGCAATATAGGACTGCCTCTGATGACGAAGAGAGTAAGACAAAACGTCCTACCCTATCATTATACCAATGGCAGACCAGCAGGATTTAGTAGGTAGTCTGATCAAGATTTTTTGTACCAATACATTTACACATGAAATTCAACTAGTATGCAGACCTGATAGATCTCTTTTATGTAAAGGTCAATTTGATACATATATATATATGTAGAGCATAGAAGTCTGAAATTACCACATACCGGTACATCCACCAGGTCTCTTGTAGACTGTAGCTACCAGCATATTTGGGGAGGAAGCCTCCACTGCAGGGATAATCTTATAAAGACAACGCTTGTACAGTTTGGTTCCAATGGATAATTATGCTACATTGCTCTGTTTAAATGTTTACTTAAAAGATCATTACTCATACACAATATTGATTTCTCGGCTCCTCTAATGCAATATTTGGCATCAGTAGATATCAATCATAAACTGCTCTCTAACTCAATTGGAAACTGGTGTCTACATATTTCGGATTTATTTCTTCATAGACTTAGTGTCTTGGTAGCACCCTAATTACATTCAGGTGTCTTTTCAGGCCTCAGATAGACAGATGTCTTCTGAGCTCCTCACTGGGTCAATCACACACATGATATGTCTTATCACTGTCTTACTAGTTGACCTCAATTAAAGTCACTCTCAAGACACTTTTCTAGGCCTAATTAGTTCAACCTCTTACACTTGCAAGATGCTTTAATTTATAAGACCCAAAACTAAGACTCAAAATACATTGAAATAATAGGGTATTTCAGTTATACAAGTTTAAATTAAGAAAATAAAGGTTATAACTATAATTGGCAAAGGCCTTGTATCCAACTGGGTATGTTTGGAAATCTCCATTTGGCTTGCACAAAGAGACCAATATATTGTAAATGTATGTACTAGTATTTTAAATTTTGCACTTTGTACATTACTAAACTTTGTAAAAGGGTAGTTCTGGTAATGAACCACTGAATTGCAATTATTTATATATCTGCATTAATAAATCATACTTTTAAAGTTATTTGCATTTGCACCAACATTTGTCTGACCTAGTGGAGTATGTTTACAGTAATACAACATAAATATCATAACAGCCACCCCCCCCCCCCCCTCCTCCAAATTGCACATACACTTACTGTATTTGACCCAATAAGCGCCCAGGGCATTTCTAAAATTGAAAAAATGAAAAGGTGCTTAATAAGACGAAATAATTGCAAACCTATAGAGTTTAGATAGATTTGGTCTTATGCCAGGGCTATTGAAATTAAGGCCTCAAAAGGAGGAGGGGCGCTTATAGGGTCGAATACAGTAAGTTTATGTACAAACTTGCACTACAAGCATTGGAGCTTAAGGCTGTCCTCATATAGCTGTGTTTGTTAGTAGGAAGTGAAATGATACAAAACATTGAATCCTGTATATTAAGGTACACAAAAATGTTAATTTCTTCTTTTTTAAACGTAATATATCTGGTAATAGATCTATTCTATACTGGATATTGTATTCGAGTTAATCATAGATAAATGGTACTTCCCATACCAAAAGTCTCTATTCAAATTGGTTCCCTTCAGATTTTGTAAAGGATATTGTGAAATCATTTTTTAAGTTGGGAAATGCTAAGTTTCATTTTGTAAAATACCATGTCTGGCCTGTAATAGTGCTTGAAATAGAAAATTAAATGTGTTTTGAGATAGGAAGATTGGAGTGATGTTTGTTTGCCTGCAGTGTTACATAAGTTTGACAGAGCCAAGTATGGCCTGTCAGTTTTCTCATCTCTTTAACTTGTATTGATTTCTATGGGAAAACACTGTTTATTGTCGGTGGATGAACTTAATAAATGGTTTGATTTTCTATAGCTGTAATGTTATACTCTCTCATTATAAATAGGAAATAATGTAGCTGGGTTAGAGCTGCCATGCACCAGACATGAACAAAATACCAAGGGTTGAGGAGGAGGGAGAGGTTAAGATTTCTTGGGTCCAGATGGAATGATTAATTGTTTATTCTGGGTTTTGTAAGGGATGGTTTTCTTTGTCTGACTTTCTGATTTTGTCTTTTGATGGATATGGAGAAACTGTGAAGACCAGTTAGGCTTTATTTCTGCCCATCATTTTGTCATCAACCCACAGACTCCTCTTAATATTTATAAACAGTGTGAAGTATCTGTTAGAAAATTATTACTTTGATTATTAAAGTGTGTCTGTGGCACCCCAATTATATTACCTGGTATGAAAATTTCCCTGAATACATATATACACAATTGGACTAGCTTGAAAAGTCTAAATTCCATTGATCACATCTGATCGTAAGGCTGTTTTTAACTGCTTAGTATATGCAGTTAAAAAGACAGCAGTGTAAGTTATATAATCGATAAAAGTGAAAGGGTGTTAAATATTTTACATCAAAGTTATTCTAGGCCCAATTATCTATCCTGCACGGTGAAATTGAAGCAGTGAGATCCAGGTTCCATTTGTAAAACCATTGTTATAGCCTATCTAATTATAAGCTATTTGTTACAGCACAGACTTGCCTATAATGCTGTGCCATGCAGTGATGAGTGCTCTGGTGTAACTTTGGTTTATTTTTATTTTAACTCTGTTTAATGGTTATGATCATTTAATGATGAATACATTGCCAGAATCAAAAAGCAGTGAAGAAAAGCTCTGAGCTTGCCAGATAAAAAACAATGACCTATGGGCATTGCCTTGGGATTGCTCCACTCTTTGACCTTGACCTTGTGACCCAGAGGTGAAAATCTAAAGCACCTTAACCATTCTGCAATCACAGACCCGCTGTTCTGATGTATTATACTGGTATATATATATACAGTGACACCATGAAAGCTTGACATCTACATGACCTTTCTAACCCTTCAGTAATCTGAGTATCCATGTGTACTTAGATATGTAGTGGAAAAATCTTGATTGGACTTTGAATTAAACAATCTTTGAGTACCGTATTCGCTGTAATTAGTGCCCAGAGCATTTAAAAAATTGTAACAAAGTGTACGCTTATTATAGGAAACCAAAATATAAATTGTAGACAAAAAAAATCACCATCTTTGGACTCTTTCCGTAATCATGGCACATTAATCTACCACAGTATGCATACATAATATATGCCTTATCTCCTTTGAGGCACATTAATTATTTCACTGTGATTCACATGTTTATACACATGCAATATCATGGATTTCATGTAATATGTGACACAATGCCAATGTTTATAAGCATCACACAATTGTAAAACATCGTTAAATCCATGGGATGGGGGACATTTCACTACAACTCATTTTCCAGAAGGCGCTTATAGGGGGAGGGCCGCTAAAGACAGCAAATACGGTAATAAAGGTTCAAGTTAACAAGGTATAGTTAGGGATTAGTTATTTACACAAATCTTAGCTTGTGTTGCTAAAACAGTTCATTCTGACAGAATATTTCTATACAGTTCAATTATGAATTAGCCAGAGGTCTGCGCTTCTCAGATACATGAGTATGTGATGTATTTAATACACTTTAGTGGAATCCGACACCCTATTATATTTCTATCAATACTCTCTGCATTTTTCCCTGTACAGTGAAAATGTGAAAAACTAACTGCCTACACAGACACAGTGTCTGTTGATAGCACTTCTAAGGCTGCTTAATTAACTTATACAAAACATGTGTCTAAGGTTTTCAGACATCAATTTCAACATGAAAAACAATCTTCACAGCCATTCAGACATTCAGTTGTTGGTCAATTCGTTTGTGAAAAAATGTATAGATTCTTAATTGAAACCAGTACAAAATGTTTTATTGTTGACAGAGGAAGCAGTCGTAACTGGGGCTGGGCGTCCGGAGGCTGCTCCATCCTGGCAGAATTTGGATCGTTCCATCTTGAGTTTGCCTATTTAACTGAGATCACTGGTGACCAGACTTATCTTGAAAAGGTGGGCTGTCACATTAATAAGGAAGGCTAAGTAACTATAAACAGTCCTAATAGAAATTTAGTGATCCATTAAGAGTCACTATAAACATTGTCCAGAATCATTTCTTCCATCATGACTCTGCCAATTTATAGCTACAGGTACCATATGGTGCATGTACATGCCTATTGAACTTTATTGATCAATGTCAATTTCTGCAGAAAGTCCTTGATGTGTCTGTCACTTTTTAGCCCACCATCATCAGATGGTGGGCTATTCAAATCGCCCTGCGTCCGTGGTCCGTCGTCCGTCGTCCGTCCGTAAACAATGCTTGTTATCACTATTTCTTAAAAACTGCTGCAGGGATTTTGTTCAAACTTCACATGGAGGGTCCCCTTGGTCCATATTTGTGCCATACAGATTTTGAGGCTGATCGGAAAAACAAGATGGCCGCCAGGCAGCTATCTTTGATTTTGGCAGTTGAAGTTTGTTATCGATATTTCTTGAGAACTACTTAAGGGATTTTGTTCAAACTTCACATGGAGGTTACCCTTGGTCCCTAGTTGTGCCATACAGATTTTGAGGCTGATCGGAAAAACAAGATGGCCGCCAGGCAGCCATCTTTGATTTTGGCAGTTGAAGTTTGTTATCGATATTTCTTGAGAACTACTGAAGGGATTTTGTTCAAACTTCACATGGAGGTTACCCTTGGTCCCTATTTGTGCCATACAGATTTTGAGGCTGATAGGGAAAAACAAGATGGCCGCCAGGCGGCCATCTTGGATTTTGATAGTTAAGGTTTGATATCCCCATTTCTCAAAAAGTGCTGAAGGGATCTTTCTCAAATTTAATATGTAGGTTCCCCTAGGGCCCTTGTTGTGCATATTGCATTTTTGGACCAATCGGTGAACAAGATGGCCGCCAGGCCGCCATCTTGGATTTCGATAGTTAAAGTTTGTTATGGCTATTTCTCAGATAGTACTGAAGGGATCTGTCTCAAATTTCATATGTAGGTTCCCCTAGGGACCTAGTTGTGCATATTGCATTTTGGGACCGATCGGTTAACAAGATGTCCGCCAGGCAGCCATTTTGGATTTTGTTATTCAAAGTTTGTTATCGCTATTTTTCAGAAAGTACTGAAGGGATCTGTCTCAAAATTCATATGTAAGTTCCCCTATGGCCCTAGTTGTGCATATTGTGATTTGGGACCGATCGGTCAACAAAATTGCTGCCAGGCAGCCATCTTGGATTTTTATATTCAAAGTTTGTTATCGCTATTTCTCAGAAAGTATTGAATGGATCTTTCTCATATTTCACATGTAGGTTCCCCTAGGGCCCTAGTTGTGTATATTGTGATTTGGGACCGATTGATCAACAAGATGGCCGCAAAGGAGTCATCTTGGATTTTGATAGTTGAAGTTTGTTACCGCTATTTCTCAAAAGGTACTGAAGCGATCTGTCTCAAATTTTATATGTAGTATGTTTGAAAAAGTAGAGAAAAGATCCATCTTTCCTTTGTCAGATATAGATCATTCTTTGGTGGGCGCCAAGATCCCTCTGGGATCTCTTGTATTATTATATGGCAGTATGTGTACATTTTATTTGATGGCAGTATATTTCAAGTGTGCATTTTAATAGAAAAAAGAAATTTATTTCATGATTCAAGCAAAAGATATTGCATTTTCTGTAGGTTATGAAGATTCGTGAGACTCTGAATTCATTAGAAAAACCAAATGGTCTCTATCCAAACTACTTGAACCCCCGTACAGGCCGCTGGGGACAACGTGAGTATACATAGTACACATATTGCAGTGTTATTCCTGCTGGAGCCAGCACAAATTATGTGAATATAAATGTGTAAATAAATAAATGAATTCTTTAAGAACAGATGTCACATAGGTAAACACTGTGTTGTATTGAAAGGAAAATTGCTTTACACAAACATTTCCAAAAATCAATATCCTTCAATTAAAATCAATATCCTTCAGTTATAATCAATATCCTTCAACTGAAATCCATATCCATTAATTAAAGTTAATGTCCTTATCTTTCAATTAAAATCAATATCCTTCAATTATAAGTTTACCCATGTTTCAATCTTCATTTACAAGCATTTTCCAATATCTAGTACATTATGTAAAATAATGCATGTTTGTTTGGGATAACAAAATTAGAGATTATATGTATTATGAGCTAATGTGTTTATCTCATAGAGCACACATCCATCGGGGCACTGGGAGACAGCTTCTATGAGTACCTGTTGAAGTCGTGGATTCTGTCTGGGAAGAAGGATACTCAGGCACGTGAGATGTACGACGCAGCAGTTAGGGTAAGTCAATACACAACTTTATCATGGAATTTACAATGGTATGTAGCTTGACTGCTGTTATTTATTGTGCAGAATTGAGATATGAATTTAACAAAACAACACAGAGATAAGTTATTGGTAAACTTTAAAAGATTCACATTATGCTAATGACTAACTGAATAAAGTAGTAAATTAGGACATTCAAAGATTATATGAAATAAAATTCTCACATTAGTGTTTTAAAATAGGAATAGAAAGTTTTTTGTCTATGCTGTCAAAAAGATGTACAAAAGACTTGAAGTAAAATGATCCTTTAGGTGTTCAAGGCAATAATCAGGTTTCATTTCAGACAAAAAAGAATTTCCCTTATAATGCATAATACACCTAATTATAGTGATTCTAACTAACTGAACATGCTGTTTACATCACAGGCGATTGATGAGAAGCTTGTAAAGACATCACAAGGTGGCCTGCGGTATGTAGCAGAGTTTAAGTCGGGCCGCATAGAAAACAAGATGGACCATTTGGGCTGTTTCAGCGGTAAATAACTCCTTTCAAAACTATTTCATTTGATATGTGTGGCATTAAAATGTGCACTTAGCGTTTCAATATCTATTTACTACAGTGGTAGGGTAGCATAACCATAAAACAGGGGCCTTTCACCCGCAGGCTCTGGTAGTTTGTGAATGTGAAAACAAATAAGTTAGTATGGCTTGTTCCAAAATCGTTGTAAAACAAAAATAGTTTGTATGTGTCATTCTACTAGCTTCACCAATGGTTAAGGTCAACTTGGCTGGGTCTTTTTTTAACAAATCTATCAACTAAATATGAATAATATTAACATTCACTGATAAGTGTCTTTTCTTTGGCAATTCCTTTACCTTAATTATGTCCCTGTCATTGAACGGTTTCATTACAGCTGTATATCACCCCCAAACTTTCATCTTCACCAAATTATTTCAGATAATATAAATCATAGCAAGTTGTATCTGAGAGGAATATCCCTATGAAAACATTAGTTGTCCCTTATACACGTTTATAATAAAACTATTGACTTGTTTTGTAGGAGGAATGTTTGCCTTGGGTGCTGAAGGATCGGACAACGCAGAGAAATACCTCAAGCTTGGAGCTGACATAACCAACACATGTCACGAGTCATATGATCGCTCAGGTAAATATACGTCAAGCTTGGAGCTGACATTAACCAACACATGTCATGAGTCATATGATCGCTCAGGTAAATATATGTCAAGCTTGGAGCTGACATAACCAACACATGTCACGAGTCATATGATCGCTCAGGTAAATATACGTCAAGCTTGGAGCTGACATAACCAACGCATGTTACGAGTCATATGATCGCTCAGGTTAATATACATTAGACTTTGAGCTGATATAACTAACATATTTCATTAGTCATATGATCGCTCAGGTAAATATATGTCAAGCTTGGAGCTGACATTACCAACACATGTCACGAGTCATATGATCGCTCAGGTAAATATACGTCAAGCTTGGAGCTGACATAACCAACACATGTCACGAGTCATATGATCGCTCAGGTAAATATACGTCAAGCTTGGAGCTGACATAACCAACACATGTCATGAGTCATATGATCGCTCAGGTAAATATATGTCAAGCTTGGAGCTGACATAACCAACACATGTCACGAGTCCTATGATTGCTCAGGTAAATATACGTCAAGCTTGGAGCTGACATAACCAACGCATGTTACGAGTCATATGATCGCTCAGGTTAATATACATTAGACTTTGAGCTGATATAACTAACATATTTCATTAGTCATATGATCGCTCAGGTAAATATATGTCAAGCTTGGAGCTGACATTACCAACACATGTCAAGAGTCATATGATCGCTCAGGTAAATATACATTAGACTTGGAGCTGACATAACCAACACATGTCACGAGTTGTATTATCGCTCAGGTAAATCTACAAAATGATTCATGCCATCTGGCTAAACTTCGAAATAAACCAAAAAAATAAATCTTAATGCTCAGAGAGCTTGTCCATCTGACTCCCAAATGATGAAGTTTGAATGTACATACTGAGTTGACCTGTTTAAATTATGGTATCTATAATTGTAGTGTGAGTAGGTGGATATTGTTGATGTTCATGCTATTACACTAATATAGAAATTTTAGTTAAACATACTAATGAATTGTTTCATAATTATTTTGCTATAGAGAAATTCTTTTGCAAAAGTAACATGGTGTGATCTTTTTTTGTCAGCCACAAAGCTTGGTCCCGAGGCTTTCCGTTTTGATGGTAACACAGAAGCCAAATCAATCCGACAGAATGAGAAGTACTACATCCTGCGTCCGGAAGTGATAGAAGGTTACTTTTATATGTGGAGGATTACTAAGGAACAGAAGTATCGTGACTGGGCCTGGGAGGCTGCTCAGGTATGTACGGTACAGCGGAAGGCACTAGTTACACACAGCAGGGGTTGGGGGCTCACTAGTTACACCCAGCAGGGGTTGGGGGCTCACTAGGTATACACAGCAAAGGTTGGGGGCTCACTAGGTATACACAGCAGGGGTTGGGGGCTCACTAGATACACAGCAGGGGTTGGGGGCTCACTAGGTATACACAGCAAAGGTTGGGGGCTCACTAGTTACATACAGCAGGGGTTGGGGGCTCACTAGGTATACACAGCAGGGGTTGGGGGCTCACTAGGTATACACAGCAAAGGTTGGGGGCTCACTAGTTACACACAGCAGGGGTTGGGGGCTTACTAGGTATACAAAGCAGGGGTTGGGGGCTCACTAGTTACATACAGCAGGGGTTGGGGGCTCACTAGGTATACAAAGCAGGGGTTGGGGGCTCACTAGTTACACACAGCAGGGGTTGGGGGCTCACTAGGTATACACAGCAGGGGTTGGGGGCTCACTAGATACACAGCAGGGGTTGGGGGCTCACTAGTTATACACAGCAGGGGTTGGGGGCTCACTAGTTATACACAGCAGGGGTTGGGGGCTCACTAGTTACACACAGCAGGGGTTGGGGCTCACTAGTTATACACAGTAGGGGTATGGGGCTCACTAGTTACACACAACAGGGGTTGGGGGCTTACTAGTTATACACAGCAGGAGTTGGGGGCTCACTAGTTATACACAGCAGGGGTTGGGGACTCACTAGTTATACACAACAGGGGTTGGGGGCTTACTAGGTATACACAGCAGGGGTGGGGGGCTCACTAGTTACACACAGCAGGGGTTGGGGGCTTACTAGGTATACACAGGAGTTGGGGGCTCACTAGTTATACACAGCAGGGGTTGGGGGCTCAATAGTTATACACAGCAGGAGTTGGGGGCTCACTAGGTATACACAGCAGGGGTTGGGGGCTTACTAGGTATACACAGGAGGAGTTGGGGGCTCACTAGTTATACACAGCAGGGGTTGGGGGCTCAATAGTTATACACAGCAGGGGTTGGGGGCTCACTAAGTATACACAGCAGGAGTTGGGGGCTCTCTACTTATTCTGGGGAGATACGTATATATACAGAAATATGAATATATATAGCTGAAAAATACTTGATTTGATTTTTAGAATTTCACAGATTTTTTTTATTCAAATAAGTGGAGGTCATGTTAATATTTATGCAAATACACAGATTTGGAATACAAAGATAAAGAAGGAAAAAATTCGGGACTGCAGAATTTTATGCAAATAACCAAATTATTTTAATAATCGGTGTGCAAATAGTTGGAGTCCTCTGTATATACGGCATATTATATATGGGGCCTGGGATACCACTTGTCTTATACTAGACATGGGTAATGAGTAAATAACCATGATACCTAGGTCATGAAATGGAGCCAATAACAAAAATAGCTAGGCTTAGCTGGAGGACTTCAAATCTGATTGAAATGTAGGCATATGTTCTGATGTGTTAAAATCTTTAAAACAGTCTCTGCTCAATATATTATATATATATATATATATATATATTTCTTCAGCAGCATGCTGAAGAGAATGGTACTAGTCTTTGTTCAGAAGACCTCAATCTGATTAAAATACAGATCCTAATAATAACTCAGTTTAATAGAGGATCTGACAACATCCCAAAATGGGTCATGTTGTGGTGACCTTATACTGGTACTATTTGTAATATATTTTCTACACCTAACTACAGTAATTGTATAAATTCTGCAAACTATTTCATCTCTCAAGAAATTTGGAGATACAGTAGTAACTTGATTGGTCAATCTGAAAGGTCGCCAGAACACGACGCAAAATGGAATGTTGTCAGATTCTCTATCAAACAGAGTATAATAATAAAGGATCTGTATTTTAATCAGATTGAAAAAGATCTTTAAGTTAGCTATTTTCCAAAGGTTACATAGAAGAAATGTGGATGAAATTTCTTCCTTTAAAATCTATCGGTATTCATCGGAACTTGTTTTCTTTCAGGCACTAAACAAGCACTGTCGAGTAGAAGGTGGATTTTCAGGCGTGCGTGATGTGTACCAAGAGAAGCCATCATTGGATGATGTGCAGCAAAGCTTCTTCCTGGCAGAGACACTAAAATATCTCTATCTGATATTCTCCGATGATGACCTCATTCCTCTGGACAAATGGGTGTTTAACACAGAGGCCCACCCCTTCCCTGTTAAAGCTGCATAGTGGGAATAATTTAGAAATACTTTAAATGATATAAGTACATAATAAATCTGTACAGGTTTCATATGCAATATACACTGGAACAGATGTGGTATATTAAAAATACCTGTATATTTGTTATATTGATATACGTGTAAATTACAGTTAAACCTCATTAACTTAGATCCTTTCAATCCAAAGACTCTATAAGTGCAGACCAAAATTTTCAAGATAGATTCCAGTACCCTTGACTTGAATACACAGATGACTAGATATTTTACCATATGATCTAGCTGACATCTAGTTAATGAGGTTTGACTGTACAATGCACCTGTACAGGTGTAAAATGCAACATACCTGTACAGGTTACAGTATAATATCCATGCCACTGTGAAATATCCTTGTACAGGTATGGTGTCTATGATGTCCTTACATAAGGTATTAAAATCTGTGTATGTGTAATATGATATTCCTATATGAATAAGATCTCGTTAAAGTAACTGTGATTCGAGCAGTTACATCATGAGTTTAAAAGGATAATTCTGTACCGTGTTGCATTATTCTAAATTATGGGAAACTTGTAAAAGGTTGTTTGACTGTGAATCAGGGTGAGTTAGGGTGTAGATTGGTCAGTTGTTTACTAGGATGAGATAAAGAGATTGATAAGTGATAGTATGGTTTTAGGGTGAATTAGAGTGATATGTGGATCTGAACGAAGACGAGCTAGAATGATAGATGGTTTTGTAGCACAGTCAGCTAGAGTGGTACAGTTCATTCTGTTACTGAGTTAGCTACAATAATACATTGTTTTGTAACACATTCAGCTACAGCAGTACATGGTTTTGTAATAGAGTGAGCTTGAGTGATAGATATAAGTGCTGTATCAGTGAAATTTAGTTTATAGGTATTTAGACAAGAATGGATACACTGTAGTCCTCATCAGATGTTGTAACACCTGTGTGGGGTTTAGTAGTGTGTTCTGCTAAGATAATTTTTTCATGTGATTAAATGCGATTTATTTCAATTGATTCATTAAGTATGTTCTTTTCTTGGCTGTTCCATCGTAGAATGTTCTTTTTTTTTAGCTATCCCATTGTGTAATATGTTCTTTTCTGGGCTATTTCTTTGTAAAATGTTGTACAACTTTCCTGGTGTGTTTGTACACACTTCTGGGCAACTGTTACAGAATTCTGTATAGGATGTTGCAAAATTGTACTTGTGTGTTTGTACTCTGCAGCCAATTTTGTCCTAGAATGTCATAATTCTGTCTTTTTTGATTTTGATTTATTCACTCTGGAGAGTAGATATGTCATTTGTTTTTGTGCAAATATCATGTTCATGTCATTTTCTATGAAAATGATGGGACGATGTTATGCACTTGTTCCAATCATTAACTCTCAGCAAGAGCAGATAACTCTGTAATAAACAAAGACTGAATAATTTAATGTAAACTAGAGTGTCATTCTCTGATAGGATGACATGTATATTGTACTTTTATATATCAAACTACAGGTCATTTTTTTCTTTTAAGAATGTTGTACAACTATTTTGGGGATTTTTTTTTTACATCATGACCGTAATTCCATCAAAGAATGTTTGATTGTAATGGTTAATATATAAAACAAAGCATTCTTGTATTTTGATGTCTGTAATTGTACTGGTATGGATGTACTCATACAATGTGATTCCATCATATAGCTATGTATAATTATACTGGTATGTATGAGACGAATGAATGTTGTATGGATGGATGATTACCTTGTTGTGTTTTAGACTATATATGAAATAGATTTTTTATCTTTGTTATTCATAAAGTTTTTATGATATGATGTTTTTATGTGACGTAAAGGTCATTGTTTAAATAATATGCCCATGAGCTTGTATATTGATGTCCCATCCTAAAGACTTCCTGATTTTTTGTAGGGAGATATGTAATGCTATGAACTCTAATGAAATCTGAAATCATCATTGCTATTCGTATATTATCATTGCTTTTGGACTCGTTGCATTAATTAAAACTCAATTTAATTTTTACATTCTGAATGGATTCAAACTGCACGTTCACCTATAATCTTGATGTGCTCACACTGATTTTAGGTTGAATGTTCATTTCTTATATTGTAAATGTACATCTGTAATGAGTAGAAGATTTAGTGGTATTTCATATGGACTGTAATTTATATGCAATCTTAATTGTCTCCAGACTGTGTTGGAAATAAGTTTGTTGTGCTTCAGCAGCTGCCTTGAGACATTTATTTAGTAATCATTGTTAATATTTTGATTCCCCTTAGTATCATGTTGTGCTGTAGCTCCAGACTACAATCATGCCAATTAGTAGTTAAAACTTTAGATTGTTGTGCTAGTTGAATTTATACGGACAATCCTGCCTAAAACATCCAGCTGCTGGTGATGATATTTACTGATATACCTCCATAGTCATTGATTATAGCAAGATTAAAGGGACATTCCTTCTTTTGGACATCAGGGGAAGTATTTACAAGTTCTAAGCATAATACTAGAGAGTGATGATATGTCCATCAGCGATAGAATTACTACCACATGGTGTGGGGAAAAGATGTAATATGTACAAATCTTTTTGGTACTGGAAGTGTTTACAACAATAAGTGACACTTTATTGGGGTCAATTTGTGAATTTTGGGGGACCTTACTATTCTTTAAAGTTTGTGACAAAGGAGTAACCAGGGTACATCAGTGTGGTACTTTTCACGACACAAGAAAAATACATATTTTCTATTCAGTTTCATTTTGACACGTTGGCTTCAAACGAAGGAATGTCCCTCTCATTCTCGATCACAGTGGAAATGCATGTCTGTTTAGCATTAAAGGCCTGCAATTGTACTTTACAATAGGTTTAAGGTTGTTACAGGTGTTCCTATCGTCTAGTCAGCTTATAACATACATAATCAGGACCAGATATATCTTAACCCTGGCCTTAGGACCAGATACACCTTAACTCTGGCCACAGGACCAGATACATCTTAATTCTGGCCCAAGGAGCAGATACATCTTAATCCTGGCCTAAGGACCAGAAATATCCTAACTCTGGTCGCAGGACCAGATACATCCTAACTCTTGCCTAAGGACCAGATACATCCTAACTTTGGTCCTAGGACCACATACATCCTAACTGGCCTCAGGACCAGATACATCCTCACTCTGGTCCCAGGACCAAATACATCCTAACTCTTGCCTAAGGACCAGATACATCCTAACCCTGGCCTTAGGACCAGATACATCTTAACTCTGGCTACAGGACCAGATACATCTTAATTCTGGCCCCAGGACCAGATACATCTTAATCCTGGCCTAAGGACCAGAAATATCCTAACTCTGGTCGCAGGACCAGATACATCCTAACTCTTGCCTAAGGACCAGATACATCCTAACTTTGGTCCTAGGACCACATACATCCTAACTGGCCTCAGGACCAGATACATCCTCACTCTGGTCCCAGGACCAAATACATCCTAACTCTTGCCTAAGGACCAGATACATCCTAACCCTGGCCTTAGGACCAGATACATCTTAACTCTGGCCACAGGACCAGATACATCTTAATCCTGGCCTAAGGACCAGATACATCTTAACTCTGATCTCAGGACCAGATACATCCTAACTCTTGCCTAAGGACCAGATACATCCTAACTTTGGTCCTAGGACCACATACATCCTAACTGGCCTCAGGACCAGATACATCCTCACTCTGGCCCCAGGACCAAATACATTCTCACTCTGGCCTCAGGACCAGATAAATCTATAACTCTGGCCTCATGACCAGATACATCATTACTCTGGCCCCAGGACCAGATACATCTTAACTCTGGCCTCAGGACCAGATACATCCTAACTCTGGCCCCAGGACCAGATACATCCTAACTCTGGCCCCAGGACCAGATACATCTTACCTCTGGCCTCAGGATCAGACACATCTTAACTCTAGTTCCAAGCTACTTAAACTGGTTGCAAAATTGGATACAAGTATGTGTTGTCTCTTGTTTTAAAATTAAAGGCAGACATGTCTTAAGTCTGAAATGATTACAAAATCCATGTGTCTTATCACTAACTGATTACAAAGCTGGAGACAGACTTGTCATGTGTCTAACCTGATCTGGTTACCTAAGTTGAGGTAGGCATATCAAGTGTCTGAACTCTAGTCACGAAACTAGAGACAGACCTGTCACAAGTCTGGGGGCAGTCATGATCTTGTATTGTGTCTTAATTCTGGTTACAATACTAGAGACAGACGTGTTATGTGTCTTTTCTCTGGTAGCTAAATTAGAGGCAGGCATGTTGTATGTCTTATTTCTCAATAAAAAAATCAACCGCATGTTGTGTGCTCTAGCTTGGAGTAAACAGAATTGTCAAAATATTTAGGACATGCCTCAATTCCAGTCCACTTATTAATTAAAGGTGCACAAAACTGTGTTTGCAGACTTACTGATATTTATCCACAGTATGTTTACTGTGAATATATTGTTTAGTGTATGATATTTTAAAGCTGTGAAGGTGATGTAGATGTATACATGCAGAAGAAAGAGTTCCTTAACTGGTATCTAATTAGAATTGATTGATGCAGGGTGACCAAGTAATAATGTGTAATAGAGGAAGAAAGTAATATTAGGGTTGGGGTATGGGGAAAATAAAATAAAGGACAGCAACAAGATGACTGTGTATCAGGACATAGGTTGATAATGAATCCACTGGGAATATTTAATTATAGTACATTGGGTGAGCTTGTGGGTATTGTCATAATGGGATGTATTCAGGATTGGAACTTGATTTGGAAGGGCAGCTGGAAGGAAATGGCATAACAGAAGTGGCAAAATGGCAGGGGAGGGAGTAAGGAAGCTATCAAACTTACACAAGGGTTGGATTTGGACAGAGGTTAGGAAAGGGGCTAAGAAGGGAAGGTAAGAATTTTGTGTGGGAACTTAACTTGGAGGGGGGTGCAGGTTGGAAGGAATACTTACTAGGTTTAACTTCAAGTTGTAATGGACGAATGCCAATCAAATTGGTCTATGGAGAGGCAAAATCAGGTGGAGAGGGGTCAAGCCAACCACAGTATTTGAAGGGATTTGGTATGGGATGGGGGATGATTTGAGGGTAGACCAGCTCATGAGGGCACAGAAATATGGGACGGGGATGATTTGAGGGTAGACCAGCTCATGAGGGCACAGAAATATGGGACGGGGATGATTTGAGGGTAGACCAGCTCATGAGGGCACAGAAATATGGGACGGGGATGATTTGAGGGTAGACCAGCTCATGAGGGCACAGAAATATGGGACGGGGATGATTTTAGGGTAGACCAGCTCATGAGGGCACAGAAATATGGGACGGGGATGATTTTAGGGTAGACCAGCTCATGAGGGCACAGAAATATGGGACGGGGATGATTTGAGGGTAGACCAGCTCATGAGGGCACAGAAATATGGGACGGGGATGATTTGAGGGTAGACCAGCTCATGAGGGCACAGAAATATGGGATGGGGATGATTTGAGGGTAGACCAGCTCATGAGAGCACAGAAATATGGGACGGGGATGATTTGAGGGTAGACCAGCTCATGAGGACACAGAAATATGGGACGGGGATGATTTGAGGGTAGACCAGCTCATGAGAGCACAGAAATATGGGACGGGGATGATTTGAGGGTAGACCAGCTCATGAGGACACAGAAATATGAGATGGGGATGGTTTGGGGGTAGACCAGCTCATGAGGGCACAGAAATATGGGACGGGGATGATTTGAGGGTAGACCAGCTCATGAGGGCACAGATATATGGGATGGGGATGGTTTGGGGGTAGACCAGCTCATGAGGGCACAGAAATATGGGAAGGGGATTGTTTGGGGTAGATAAGCTCATGAGGGCACAGAAATATGGGATGGGATGATTTGGGTGTAGATAAGCTCATGAGGTCACAGAAATATGGGATGGGGATGGTTTTGGGGTAGATAAGCTCATGAGGTCTCAGAAATATGGGATGGGGATGGTTTTGGGGTAGATAAGCTCATGAGGTCACAGAAATACAGGATGGGGATGGTTTGGGGGTAGATAAGCTAATGAGGGCACAGACTGAATTCTGCTGGACAGAATACGGAGGTAAATTTGTCCTTTTAACTTTGGAGTAAATCAGCTGACACTAGTTTGGGAATGAATTTCTGTGATGGTGTTCGGCACGTCTGGTGTCACGATGCATCTTGTATATACTGTGTAATCTAACTCTTAATTTAACTATTTAATCATCTACATCATGCAGAGTATTTATGGAGTAGAATGTAGATTCATTTCTGAGATGATTATCATTAATTGTACTAGAAAGGTTTAAAGATAAACTCGGCAGAGCTAGCTGTTTTATCTACAATCACAATGAAATCTTGTCTCATTTGTCATTATACAATGGTGCAATGGGTTGAGGCCAGATGTACATTAAGTGTTTATGAAATATCATCCTCCACTTCATTTATTCACCATTAGTGTGCCTGTATGTGGAAGTGTGTGAGATTGGTTGCCATGGTTTGTAACAGGCCCACAGTGTGTTGTTGATTTTCATGTTCTAATAATAAAATCCACCTCATCTTTAATAAAACTTGATTTGTATGTTGTTTTTTCCTGTTATTCGGGTTTTTAAAAAAAACCTAGAAGTGTTGCCAGAGTGGAAGACTGATACTCCCCGCTGCACAATATATGGGGTATAATTATTTATAGTGATATATAATTATATAGTAAAAAATCAATGGTTCCTTGTGAAGGTATATTATACCTTCACAAGGAACCATTGATTTTTTACTACATATCATCTAAAAATTTCAAATTAAATTATTTCATAAAAAATCATTTATTTAAAACTACTGTATGTCATTTAAATCTTTATGTAAACCAGTTTGTATTTAACATGTTGCTTATTTAGGTGGTGTGCTCCTACTTAAATTTGCAAAACATTTCCTTGTATTATCTTTTTTATAGCCAATCTTATCAATCTGATTAATTTTTCATTGTCATTCCATTTAAAAAAAAAATAAATATAGACTCAAAAGATTCATTAGGTCAATTTTCAGTAGGAGAACATACTGAATTTATCATTTATTTTTAATAGATAATTTTTATGCTGCATGTTGTAAAAAATCATTTTTAAATCGAAAGGTAATAAAAATACATCACATAGGTAGCCTAATTGAAATAATATCATAAAAGAAATTTTTAAACATTTTTACTTTCATACATGGTTCACATACATATATATACCATGTAGGACATAAAAATCACAATGACATAATATCTCTAGCCTAAAAACGATCTTACATTCTTACATGTAACCGGTTTGATTAGAATTGAACATAAAATACTATACTGCATGTGCGTTTAAGTACTTATATAAAAAATATTCTTTCTGTTCTCTGGCCATCACCTCATTGGTGTATAATTTATAAAAGGGAAGGATCCGGAATTCATTTTTGAACAGAATATTGTTGACATCATATATCACAGCAATGCTGAATAAACAATTATTCTGTCTGAAGATGCCTATGAAGGCAGAAAGGCCTTGCTACAAAGTCTTAAGTTTTTAGCCCACCATCATCAGATGGTGGGCTATTCAAATCGCTTTTTATCCGTGGTCCGTGGTCCGTCCTTCCGTCCGTCCGTCCTTCCATCCGTTAACATTTCTTGTTACCGCTATTTCTCGGAAAGGGCTGAAGGGATCTTTCTCAAATTTGGATTTTGATAGTTAAAGTTTGTTACCGCTATTTCTCAGAAAGTACTGAAGGGATCTCTTTTCACATGTAGGTTCCCCTAGGGCCCTAGTTGTGCATATTGCATTTTGGGACCGATCGGTCAACAAGATGGCCGCCAGTCCGCCATCTTGGATTTTGATAGTTAAAGTTTGTTACCGCTATTTCTCAGAAAGTACTGAAGGGATCTCTCTCAAATTTCACATGTAGGTTCCCCTAGGGCCCTAGTTGTGCATATTGCATATTGGGACCGATCGGTCAACAAGATGGCCGCCAGGCCGCCATCTTGGATTTTGATACTTAAAGTTTGTTACTGCTATTTCTCAGAAAGTACTGAAGGGATATCTCTCAAATTTAATATGTAGGTTCCCCTAGGGCCCTAGTTGTGCATATTGCATTTTGGGACCAATCGGTCAACAAGAAGGCCGCCAGTCCGCCATCTTGGATTTTGATAGTTAAAGTTTGTTACCGCTATTTCTCAGAAAGTACTGAAGGGATCTCTCTCAAATTTCACATGTAGGTTCCCCTAGGGCCCTAGTTGTGCATATTGCATATTGGGACCGATCGGTCAACAAGATGGCCGCCAGGCCGCCATCTTGGATTTTGATACTTAAAGTTTGTTACTGCTATTTCTCAGAAAGTACTGAAGGGATATCTCTCAAATTTCATATGTAGGTTCCCCTAGGGCCCTAGTTGTGCATATTGCATTTTGGGACCAATCGGTCAACAAGATGGCCGCCAGTCCGCCATCTTGGATTTTGATAGTTAAAGTTTGTTACCGCTATTTCTCAGAAAGTACTGAAGGGATCTCTCTCAAATTTCACATGTAGGTTCCCCTAGGGCCCTAGTTGTGCATATTGCATTTTGGGATCGATCGGTCAACAAGATGGCCACCAGTCCGCCATCTTGGATTTTGATACTTAAAGTTTGTTACCGCTATTTCTCAGAATGTAATGAAGGGATCTCTCTCAAATTTTACATGTAGGTTCCCCTAGGGCCCTAGTTGCGCATATTGCATTTTGGGACCAATCGGTCAACAAAATGGCCGCCATCTTGGATTTTGATAATTGAAGTTTGTTACCGCTATTTCTCAGAAAGTACTGAAGGGATATGTCTCAAATTTTATGTTCAGGTTCCCTTAGGTCCCTTGTTTTGCATATTACATTTTGGGACCGATCAGTCAACAAGATGGCCAACAGGCCACCATTTTGAATTTTGATAATTGAAGTTTGTTACCGCTATTTCTCAGAAAGTACTGAAGCGATCTGTCTCAAATTTTATATGTAGGTTCTCCTAGGACCTGCATATTGCATTTTGGGACCGATCGGTCAACACGATGGCCAACAGGTAGCCATCTTGAATTTTGATAATTGAATTTTGTTAGTGTTATATATCTCAGAAAGTACTGATCTTTCTCAAAATTCATAGGTAGTAATATGTAGTAAAAGTTTGAAAAGCAGAGAAAGGTCCCTCTTTCTATTGTCAGACGTAGATCCTTCTTTGGTGGGCGCCAAGATCCCTCTGGGATCTCTTGTTCTTTCTTGATATATATATTTATATATATTGTTTTTAGTTTGCCTTATCTGACTAAGTGTATTTACTAAAACAGATATTACCAAGACCATCATGTTTGGCCACAGCTGTAGCTAGGTTTCTGGATAATATATATTTAAATTACTATAAAAGGAAAGTGGCATACAATTACACTGTAGAACACAGGAATCCGGGTTAGACAAGGGTCAGTTTTGACAAGCTTTACTGTGCTTGATGACAGTTGCTGGCGTTAATGTTAGAGAAACACTGACTTTAAGCTTATGTAATGTCCTACTAGTATGTAGCTCTCGAACTTGAGACCCAGAAGTGGAGAAAAATTCTTGTGAACATGCTACTGTGAAAATATATTTGTACTTGGATTTATATGGGCACCATGCATGGAATGTATGGCTGCATGTGAACAACAAAACAAAAACAAAGAAAACTAAATTTTAATGTAACGTTTACAGAGTTAACCTCACACAATAACATTGACTGGCAGATATTCATACAGTGGTTTGAAGTGACCTTCCCCTAGTGTGAAGTAGGCCTCACCTTTGTCGTCCCAACAGATTGCCTCCCCTAGGGACTCGTGAATGTAGGGCAGTTCTATGGGAGGTTTGGTGACTGCGGCCAGGTAGTCTCCATCAGGCACACTCCAGTAAAACACATGACTCTTGGCCTTGACGAGAAGTCTCTTACCATCGGGAGAAATATCCGCTGCTGTCGGGTCATGGTGAGTAGTCAGAATTGGCAAGAATGTTGAGCTGGAAACCGGGGTAGGGACTGCTTGGCCCCACACTTGGGGTAGTTTAACGACCATACCGCGACCACTTCTTACATTGGATATAAGGTAGACATTCGCTTGAGGATCTACCATCAAAGCCTGAGACTCCTCCTCATTCCAACTAAAACATAGACAGATGTCACTGACAGTGCTTGCTTAAACACAAAGATAGGTACAGCTATAATATAGAAAGATGTCAGTTACAGTGCTTGCTTAAACAAAGATAGGCACAGCTAAAATATAGAAATGTGTCATTGACAGTGCTTGTTTAAAACAAAGATAACACAGCTAAAACAGAGAAGGGTGGCCTTGACAGTGCTTGTTTAAAACAAAGATAGGCACAGCTAAAATATAGAAAGGTGTCATTGACAGTGCTTGTTTAAAACAAAGATAACACAGCTAAAACAGAGAAGGGTGGCCTTGACAGTGCTTGTTTAAAACAAAGATAGGCACAGCTAAAATATAGAAAGGTGTCAAAAACAGTGCTTGCTTTAAACAGAGATAGACACAGCTATTAAAACGAGATCAATCGATAATTTTGTCAATCAAGTTGATATAATACCAACTAATAAAACAAGAGGGTTAGGTCCCACTTTAGTATGGTCAAAGGAGCCAACTATAATCACAGCAGAAGGGATCAGTCCATATTAAAGTGTCGTGAAGATGTCAGTCCAACCTGAAAAAAAAATCAACCCAAACGTTTGATCAGCTACAACATATAGCAGAACCAAAATGCAGGGAAATGATTAGAATGTAGCTAAACCAAAGCACACAACCATTAACTATAGACAGAGATGTAATGAAACTTCCATCATATGTTACATACCTAAATCTGAGAGTGCTGTCAACATTCAGTGTCTGGTGTTCGTCAGTCAGAGATGTGGGCTCCTGGACTCGGTATATAATATTGGCTTCGTCGTCATTGGCAGAGGAATAACCTGTGTCGGCAATGTAGATACAGAAAGTGCTCGATCCCTGTGTGCATGGACCAACTGCTAGGTCTTCCCAATCATGGTTTTCGGCACCGGATATTGTGAGTATGGACACAAGTGAAGCATCACTGGAATTGATGGCATAAATATGTGGAGCATCGCCGTGGTCATTTTGGGTGTAAAGTATGCCATCGTGGAGTCGACTGGCTGCCAGACCGGAGGCCTCATCTATAAATGTCTCCTCTATGTACCCGTTCACCTTGCCATTTTGGAATTGGGGACCTGTAAACGACACAGAGACAGCAACTTCATCCAATTCTTTAACGGATTTTTTTACAAGGAATGAGGGAATTGTCTCGACAATGACAAACTAAAGGATTATCTGTAAAGTGCACAATATCAATCGTGGTTATCGATTCACTATGATTAATTGGCCATCCATCGGAAGAATAGTCTTAAACAGACTAAACACAAATACTATAGGACATTATGACTTTTTGTCTAATTACAAAAAGTGGGACAGACGAATTTGAGTTACCATAGAGCCAAACTCAAACCTAACTGGGCTTCGACAACTCAACATCAACGGGGCTATACTATACCACTGTCGTAACATCCTTTTTCTGTGGGCAATGCCCCTTAAACGGGTGTGTGTGCTAAAAGGCAAAGGCAGTGTACGGTTATAACTTATTACATCATGGATACGGCTCGCGCTTGCACAGAGTCATGCGAATGCTAATTATCATTGAACAGAGCAGCGCAGGGCGTACGGCTCGCGCTTGAAATATTTGATTTAACACAAGAGTCGAGAATGCGAATGCTAATTATCATTGAACAGTGTAGACGTGAAAATTTCCGCGAGGGCGAATTTCCGCTAATTACGCGAAGGTTGCTTGTTCGCAAAAATAAGAGTTGCATAGCGCGTAATATTTTGTGAAAGTATGAACTCTATAGCCAAAGGTCTGAAAGCATACATGTATCTATCATGAAAATAACACTACCGCGAAAGTTATATACGTTCAAATCGCGAAATTAAGAACTCGCGAAAATATCCATTCTCACAACATCCTTACTTTGATCTGATTTGATTCTTTGATTCTGTGACTTGTTCAGTTACCTCAAATGGCAGCTTTACTGACAGTAAACTATCGGGAACCAATAGTATTGGTAGGCATATGATGCAAGACAAAATATCACAAGTTTAGCCATACCTTTCGAAATATTGGTTACCAATTTTATTGTTTGATAAATTATGCAAGACAAAAAAAACCATATTCAACCTTTCGAAATATCGGTAATAAGAACATTGCAAGATTCAAGTCAAAATCATTTTATGCGCTACAAAAACAGCTCTTTCGTATTTAGCCAAAACTTTCAGAAAAAAAAGTAAAAACAAAAAACAAAAAACAGGAACACATTTTCAAAGAACAATAGGTTTTTAAACCCTAATAAGATAGATTAAAGTGCCTCACCCGTTGTTTGGGCCGCCACACAGGATATCAGAGCAAGGAGAAGCTGTACAGTCATGTTTACCGGTCGTCTGTCGGAACGCGAGGGAAGGAACTTCAAAGTCACGATATATAGTGTGGTAAACTCACAGAGTTCACGGTCAAAGATAAGACGTCCTGCATGTCTGATGGAGCCAATGTGTTTTTCTTTTGTATACTATATAATACAACAAAAACAACCCAAACCAAACAACAATCAATCCAATATTTACCACCCCCAAAATGTTTTATGGGTCACCAAGTATCTGTCTAGTAGATATATATCAGAAACGCAAAAAATTGTAACAACATTATAATGTCATTATCAATTTTGTGTTAACAACACTGGTGGGCTAGGCCAAATTTGGCAGAGCATGCAATGATCATGTGTGTAAATTGAAAACTGCAAAGAACGCTGGTGTTTTGGGCATGCAGATTGCGTTGTTGGTGTATGTTGACCATGCTTTGGCGCTTTTGGTACTTAGTAAAAAGCTCAATAACATGCACATACTGATTGGTACATCAAGCACATAACAAGTTGTATATCATATAATATTCTTTGTACAACTCTGTTTTTGGAGAAAATAGGAACGCGCACATGGGGTACAAATGATACTGGACAACACAGCCACAAAAGCTAGAGATAGCGCGTAGCTAATTGGTGTCCAATGGCCGGGAGTTGACCATTCCCTGCTGATTATACAGAAATGAAATGACATTTCCAATGTTCAAAATCGACTCATTTAAAAGTTATTATTCTTGGGGATTATTCTTCTTTCATTAACCGTTCCTCCACAGTTACACAAAGCCATTTTGCTGCAATGTGAACATGCAGCAGGTAACGCTTATTCAGTAAGTACACCCTTTCACTTAATAATCAGGGTACTCATGTAGTCCGCTAAACCTGCCTATATTATTAGGCTTTTTATAATTCTTTGTGCAAAAAAAGCCTAATAGTATATAGGCAGGTTTAGCGGACTAGGTACTCATGTTGCGTCGGAGGAATCCGGCAGTTCAGTTTGCAACCAGGTCAATGTGTTCCACTTAGGATGTTAGCTGACTGTTTCTCCCATACACTTGCTAGATTATACCTCCTCCACAGCATGGCAATGAAAAGTGAATAACACTTCTGACTGGTTTTCTCTTTATATGCTCTACGTCATGTTAGATTATACCTCCTCCACAGCATGGCAATGAAAAGTGTATAACACTTCTGACTGGTTTTCTCTTTATATGCTCTACGTCATGTTAGATTATACCTCCTCCACAGCATGGCAATGAAAAGTGTATAACACTTCTGACTGGTTTTCTCTTTATATGCTCTACGTCATGTTAGATTATACCTCCTCCCCACAGCATGGCAATGAAAAGTGTATAACACTTCTGACTGGTTTTCTCTTTATATGCTCTACGTCATTTGTGTACCTTGCAAACCATCTCCCAGTCAATGGCCCAACGTTCCAGTGACAGATTCTGCTGTTCAATTTAATTATCTCGCGTCAGCCTTTGACTTGAAGGCCCGATATACGAAGCTATCATTTGCGAAAAAACTTGATTAATGGAGCATGATACAGTTCAAAGACTAGACCACTCTGAAACCAACTAAGATTTTCAAACAAGCACTATCCCTTGTGACATACCGGATCTTATTGACCTTCGATGAGGATTTGTTGTGTCCGGTTCTTTTTCTTGCCATCTCGGTGTCTTGCCTCTTCCACCACTTCTACCGCTAACTTGTAGAGTAAGCATTCATGGAGCATCTCATACCAGCTTATCTTCATCTACGGTACAAGTGTCTGTATCGGAGACGGTCAGGTTGGAAGTCAGGATAGAATTAAATTGCTTTCCAAGTGGTTCATCAACTGGCTATGAATAGTATGCTCAAAGATAGCGGCTCATAGGCCTGGACGGCTACTTGGTTGTCCCAATCATTCTTGAAGATGGAGATGGCCACCCGGCAATCTGCTGGGGTGATACTGTTATCCATTTTCATTCATCTTCGATACTCTAGAGGTTACTATCACTGATGTAATATCCATCCCTATAATATTTCTTGTAGCAAAACTGAAGGCAACATAAGACACGGGAAATTTAGTCCTTTGATGTACATCAAAAGAATCAATTAAAGTACAGTGGTTAATTGTGCAGCTTAGAAGTTTGGCGTCGCTCTCTCTGTAATCTTCAAGGGAAGTCTCTGTGGACCTGTGATTGGTCTGTTTGTTCTCCTGAACTGCCTCCAGTTTTACTATGAGATAGTCTAGGGTGGATATAACAATAGTGATAGTAACTCCTGGAGTATCAAGGATGCTTTTCACTCTGAACAATTACCACTCAACTTTACCTTTAGATCTACTGAATTTTATCAGTGTTTTTCCAAATTCAGAAAAAAACCATCATAAAGATGACTACAGATCGATATCTTTGCTAAATTGGTCCAAAATCTCATTAGCATACGGGGTTGAAAGGTCATATGGTTACAAAATGATGTGTGGGCGTGGGGGTCATGTTTTCAGTCATACATTCAGTCAAACTGCAATCAGTGAGTAAGGAGAATCTTATCTTCTTCTTAAGTTACACACAAATCCATCGATAACGATGATTATTTTGTGGTGGATTGGCAGGGGTGTGTAAAAAAGTAAAATTATATACAGTGAAGGTGAAGGTTATTTCTTCTTCTTTAGTTTATAGTTATAAGATAAAAAGTATGTCTAGGGAGTGCAGGAGTGGGGTTTAGGTCTTCCAGTCCTGCGTTTTGGATATGTGACTTGAAGACCTCTAGTGTAGTGCTTCCGTCGTTTATTGTGTGTGGGAAAAATGAATGTTTGAATACCGTAAAAACTTGTGTAATTTGCGCACTTTTTCTGTGCAAAAATAAAATTTGAAGTTGGGGGTGCGCAAATTATATTGATAGAGATCTAAAAATTTTACGGGGGAAAAATCTGTCCATTCTGAGGGACTGACGATCTATGAATGTTGAGGTAGCGCTCTGTGTAAGGTAGCCATTTGACATAGGATTTGACGTGATGGTGTATGATTTTATAAAACTTTATTAAACATGCTCTTGTTCTGCGTGTTTGTAGTGAGGTCCAGTTGAGGTTTTCTATCATGTCTTGTACTGAACTTGTGTTGTGGTATCTGCTTGTTGTGTAGCGTGCTGCTCTGCGTTGTATTTTTTGAGGGTTCCATACGGAGGAGCAGTTCTCCAGTTTGGGTCTGAGTATGGATTTGTATGCATGTTCTTTTATATGTTGTGAGTTAATTTATCTGAAGATTTCGTTTTAAGAATCCTAGTGTCCTGTTAGCGTTTGCAGTTATGTTGTTGATGTGTGTGTCCCATCGTAAGTTATTTTGTATTGTGATGCCTAGATATTTGCAAGATGTTACTTGTTGCAATTTGTGGTTGTGTAGTTTGTATTTATAATTGGTCTTTGTGCGTTTGTTTGAGATGCTGATGATGTTGCACTTGTCCGGGTGAAAGGACATTAACCAATCATCCTCCCACTTATGTTGAAGTAACATTGGTAAATGCAATGGAATAATAGAAGTGTATCTTTGGACAGGAGAAATAATAATAAAAAAAGACTTCAACAAAAATTTTAGTATCTTTATTCTTTCATGTATATATAAGTATATTTTCAAAACAAGGCATCTACATTTTAAATGTATCTGATAAGGTAAAAGTGTGAAAAGCATATTTCAGTTAGTTGATCCTGACTGAAATTGCAGCTTTACTGCTGAATTCTCTCCATTTCCAACTAGTTTTTGTTCTCTACTCATTGCTATATGTGACCTTATACATGTGCTCATATTCCTATAAGCGCCTCATTTTTCTTTCTTCTGGGTCTCCTCTAGATGTCAAAAGACATGTCCCTCATACTATAGGATCCATACATAGAGAATGACTGACAAAATATGTACACAAATGTCAAGCAACTGTCCGTTTTCTAAATAATATCTGCTCTTCTGAAGAGGTACTGTAAGTGTACCATCAAGGTATTGTGCTTATTTATGAACAGCATTAAAATTTGTTGAAACCTGATAAATCTATATATACCTATATTCAGTATTTCATTGTGCCCTGTTTTAATACAGTAGATATCTATGCCATTGGTTGTTGAGTGCTTTCATTTTCCAACAAATACAAACTGACCATTGAAAAACAATGTATATCTTTTTCCAAATTGAATAACTGAAGTCCAATGATAAACCATTATGCAAATTCAATTGCATTTATAAATTGTTTCAGAATGCTCAAATTTGAGTTCCCTAAATCTAGTACATATATAGTTTGCTGTCTTATGCATTTTTGTTATGTCAACAATATTAGTATGTGAGACACCTCATGCAAACAAATGAAAAAACATCTGTCACCTTCTTGAAAGGGGAGTTAACTCTGTAAAATAAAAATAATCTACAGTAATGGGAAGTATACAGTCCTCTTCTGATAGTGCACAATATCGTTAACCTATCACCTGACATTGTCATGTCCTTGAACCTACAGCAGCCACAAAAGCACCTCCTTGACCACTGCCGTCTTTGACCAGAATTATCTTCACCTGAAACAGATCAATGATAGAATACATAGATTAGGACACAACAATTCACAAGTCATCTTGAGGGTTTTTTCTAATATAACTGAAACCTATAATGCAGGTTATCTGTTTATTCTGCATAAGCCCAGAAAGGTTAAACCAGTTTTCTTTTTCAATGAAGCCAATATATTGTCTAATTTCTTCACACAGATTTTCTTTGTAATCTAGTTCCATCATAAAGTGTTACATTGTTTTTTAATTATTTTTAATTCAGGCAAACATCTTCAAAACACATTACACAATTCTTAATTTTAAGATTCTACCTTTGTTTTTGGAACAAGTTTCTCCAAAAGCTCCATCATGTAACCATGGAATTTGGGGTGATGCTCGTACACAGAGCCATCGATTCCTATCGTGACATCAGGCAAATCTATGTGGTTCAACAGTACAGCACAAGCTAAAACAGAATCAAGGTCAAGGTCAAGGTCAATGTTATTCCACAAAGAAACACAAGCTAATCTAAAGCAAAGGTCAATGTTTCCTTTCAGAAACACACAAGCTACATTTCCTTTCAGAAACACACAAGCTACGATGTACATAATGAAGATTTCAGTCAATATACTTCAACAGAAAAGGCCATGCTACAACAAAACCAAGGTGAAGATCAAAGTAGTTCAACAGTACAACACAAACTATAACAGATCAAATGTCAAGGTCAATATCTCTGCACCATATATAAAAAACAAAGAATGCTCCCTACCTGCAGACACAATGTAAGCTCCCCGTTGAGACACAAGGGCACAAGCTTCCTGTACAAGTGCTATATCATCTGCATCTCCTGTTAGATCTAGGTTCTGCAACACTTTGCAGGTATGACTTGTCTCTCCTGGGCCATCACTGTAAAAATTAACATTAACATCATCATTACCCATGTAAATGCATGTCAAAATACATTGCATTAAATCACAACCATAATAGAAGTAATTTGTCTTTAAGATGATACTCGTTTAACATGTGTAACCCTGGTCAATACTAGCCGCAATATATCGCTCGGCTAGAGAGAACTTCTCTTTAGCTCGATCGATTGAGCGTCAGACTAGTAATCCACAGGTCCCGAGTTCGATCCCTGGCAGAGGCAGGTATTAAATTTATTGTAAATCCTCCACCCTGTTACACATGTATAACTCATCAATCTCACCAGAAGATGATGCCCCTGCCCTCAATCTCACCAGAACATGATGTCCCTGCCCTCAATCTCACCAGAAGATGATGCCCCTGCCCTCAATCTCACCAGAACATGATGCCCCTGCCCTCAATCTCACCAGAACATGATGTCCCTGCCCTCAATCTCACCAGAACATGATACCCTGCCCTCAATCTCACCAGAACATGATACCCTGCCCTCAATCTCACCAGAACATGATACCCTGCCCTCAATCTCACCAGAACATGATACCCTGCCCTCAATCTCACCAGAACATGATCCCTGCCCTCAATCTCACCAGAACATGATGCCCTGCCCTCAATCTCACCAGAAATGATGCCCCTGCCCTCAATCTCACCAGAACATGATGCCCTGCCCTCAATCTCACCAGAACAAATACCCTGCCCTCCCTCAATCTCACCAGAACATGATACCCTGCCCTCAATCTCACCAGAACTGATGCCTGCCCCCTCCCTCAATCTCACAGAACATGATGCCCTGCCCTCAATCTCACCAGAACATAATGCCCTGCCCTCAATCTCACCAGAACATGATGCCCTGCCCTCAATCTCACCAGAACATGATACCCTGCCTCAATCTCACCAGAACATGATACCCTGCCCTCAATCTCACCAGAAGATGCCCCTGCCCTCAATCTCACCAGAATATGATGCCCCTGCCCTCAATCTCACCAGAACATGATACCCTGCCCTCAGTCTCACCAGAACATGATACCCTGTCCTCAATCTCACCAGAATATGATGCCCCTGCCCTCAATCCCACCAGAATATGATGTCCCTGCCCTCAATCTCACCAGAACATGATACCCTGCCCTCAATCTCACCAGAACATGATTCCCCTGTCATCAATCCCACCAGAACATGATGCCCCTGCATCAATCTCACAGAACAAGATGCCCCTGCCTCTCAATCTCACCAGAACATGATGCCCCTGCCCTCAATCTCACCAGAACATGATGCCCCTGCCATCAATCTCACCAGAACATGATGCCCCTGCCATCAATCTCACCAGAACATGATGCCCCTGCCCTCAATCTCACCAGAACATGATACCCCTGCCATCAATCTCACCAGAATACGATACCCTACTCTAGTTTCCTACCTTTCCACTTCTGTAACATAAGATGTCGGCCAGCTTCCTTTGCTCATAAGTTTGGGTGACCCTTGACCTTTAAATAGTAAGCCTTCATTGGTCAGTTTAACCAACACCAAACGGACAAGTTCACCAAGGTAAAATCCTCCAAACAGTTTTTCAAATCTGTAAAGGGGAATAATGTGGCACTGTTAATTCCCTAAGTAGGGTTGTAGGGGAATGGTGCAGTGAGGTCAAGGTCGGATGATATAGAATGTCATTGTACTGGTAATGGAGTGAGAAAGGTATCATATTCATTCAATAACTAGAAATATGTCTGTTAGACATTAGTGCTCGCTAAATACTTCCTAACCTTAATTTCCGCTATGAAATCATCCTCTGCAACTGGTGTACGTAGCACTTTCGCTCATTATCCTTGGGACTATTGCAAGGAGATGGTTTACGCCCTTTGTGCATTGTAATAAATACTTTTCTTTACTTCATCAGAACTTTAAATGTGAAATTACTTTGAAGTTCTTTGTTACATAAAAGTGTGTTTATTATCATATTGATATTGATACGATACACTTGTTTCGCTGTTCAAAATAGTTGTCTGCTAGAACACCGTCCAGTCTCTGTGCATGTGGTGACTTACCTGTGTCATGCTTGAACGCCTTTCTGGGGTACATTAGATCTAGAGCTCTGACACTATGAGTTTTTTTTATTCTGTTGCTCTTACGCAAAACTGTGTAATTTCATAAATATTAATTAGAACTACAGCAAATGCGGCCTATGGTCACAGGGTTTATTAAGCGATAGTGCAACGTACGCCTAGGACCTAGGATGATTCGAAATATATAAAATATGTGGACGAGACTAAAAGTTATCCGTTTCATCACTTTCTTTTATTGACTATATAAACCTGAATTGCATTGTAATGTTCTGGAAGTTTCAAAAGTCGATCAGATGCTTAGAATACAATGTATCGTGACCGATGCAAGAGTTTACAAGTATGATACGCCGTTTGAAATTTACACAAAACAAATATGTTTAACACTATATAATGTCACTGTTTTTAATTTATAGTAGATTATCGCTGACAAGTAAATCTTAATATATGTTTTTGAAAATTTGGTGTCACTAAATCATGGCGAAATCTATTAAATGCTAGGCTATAAGACACTGACTTTCGGTATCGCGTGCACAGTTGAAATCTGCGCATAGCGGATGTACACAGACTCTACACCCGACAAGGAAAATAATTAAATAGTACGAGTACGCTCGCACTAAAAATAGCAAACAGAACTGAAATATATATATAATATATTACAGAAAATTACCATTTAATATAAATCTGCTACATAATGATAAATTAATTGATTCATTTATTTATTCATCAAAAAAGAGCTTATTTATCTGAATAGAGCAATATCTGGAACAATGAGCTGAGTGTGAGATAAGACTATTTATGCCCCCCTCCTCTCACCGTATCATATTGTCATATATTTACCGGATATGTAGATATAGAGCTAGTGCTATTCATAGCTGCAATGAAAATGAAAAAAATACATTTACATGTATCATCATCTTAGGTTTAACAAAAACTAGTAAAAATATAAAGATGCCAGTATCAATAATGTACCTACGTGTAGGAATTGACATGGTTAGAATTCTGATCGAGCTCCTTGTCAAATTCTGTCTTGAAGAAGTCTAAACAACCATTATCTCCGAAGGCTCCCCATTCACAATTCACCAGGATCTACAAAAAAAAAAAAAAGTTTCCATGGAAATATTAACCTACCTAAAGTTTCATGGAAATATTAGCCTACCTAACACAATAAATATCACAAAATTAAAAACATTTTCTAATAATGAGAAAACATCCTGTAAGTTATAAGTCTCACAAGTTTACATAATACCATTTTAAAAAAACATATTCGTAAATATTAACATTCGTGGATCTAAAAATTGAATGAAAATTCCAATTGTGGAGATATTGATTCGCGGAGATAAACTTAATTTTGTGAATTTACTCTGATTGCGAAACACCCGAAAGTCAATAACACATGAAAGATAGTTGGTTTACAGTAAAAGCCTATAACCAAGGACAGAAATGTCTGCGGTAGTTAAGGCGTTTACAGTCCTACATGATAATTACTGACCTGATCTGATGTTTTTTCAGCAGCCTCTAATTTGTTGAAGTTCTTAGCTTGCTCAACAAAGCAGGCATTAGATCCAGAGCCTTTAAAAATGAAGGGATTAAAGAATTACCAAAATAAATATTGAATCAGAATCAGAGGAATTCACAACCTGAATCATGTTCAACTCATTCACCACTGAAATTCATAAAGAATTACTCAAGACTTTTATTTACAAGAGCCTAAATTTGTCTTCGGGCGAGTGAGTTAATGAAGACAAGACATCCAGGAAGGATAGACATTTCACATTTGACTATCATCAGAAATCAAACAATCAATGTTGAAATTCTTCAAATGCACAGTGTACTTGCTTGCTTAAAGGGACAATTCAATCAAAGAGAACATTAAAATTTGTACATATATCGAAAATAACCCATTTCTAATGGATATTTGATCAGTCGGTTTTACTGTGAAATGCCAGAAAAGCCCATAGTGGTGAAATGCGTGTGAAAGTTCAAACTCGCTCTCTCTCCGCCATTACACATTGTGGTCGAACATCTTGTATGCCGAACCCTGTCCCTTAAGCTTGCTCGTAGAGTAATGCAACTTTTGTCTAGAACTGCTCAAATCGCTCTGACAGTAGTGTGTTTTCCTTATTAGGTGAATTATCTTGGCTATAAATCATTTTATCACCTCCTCAGTGGTTATGTAGTTCATTTGTTTAGCGTGCGTGACTTTGGCTCGGGTATGGGTACAGCGTACATATTGTACCTGCTTGTATTGATCAACGATTTGTAATTACAACGGTATCAATTAAAATACTAAATAATGACGTGGAATTTGTCAATATTTCATGTTATATGTTTTATAAGAAATGTAGAACAATACATTTATGCCGTATTTTGCTTCTTGGTTATGTAAAATAATTAGCCTGCGTGAATTGTCTCTTTAAAGATATATACATACCAATAATTAGGCCTATACGACAATTCCTGTCCAGATAGTTGCCAGCCATCAAAGTTCCGGTGGTGTCGCTGATCCGTGCCACAACATTCACAGGTATAGAGAGGCCCTGTAAACAGTATACCATACTAGAGAAAGGCCCTGTAAACAGTATACTGTATTAGAGAAAGGCCCTGTAAACAGTATACTGTATTAGAGAAAGGCCCTGTAAACAGTATACTGTATTATAGAAAGGCAGTGTAAACAGTATACCATATTAGAAAAAGGCCCTGTAAACAGTATACCATATTAGAGAAAGGCCCTGTAAACAGTATACCATATTAGAGAAAGGCCCTGTAAACAGTATACCATATTAGAGAAAGGCCCTGTAAACAGTATACTGTATTAGAGAAAGGCCCTGTAAACAGAGTATTACCATATTAGAGAAAGGCCCTGTAAACAGTATACTGTATTAGAGAAAGGCCCTGTAAACAGTATACCATATTAGAGAAAGGCCCTGTAAACAGTATACCATACTAGAGAAAGGCCCTGTAAACAGTATACTGTATTAGAGAAAGGCCCTGTAAACAGTAAACTGTATTAGAGAAAGGGCATTTACCCGGTAAACAGTGTACAGTACTATAGAAAGGCCCTGTAAACAGTATACTGTATTAGAGAAAGGCCCTGTAAACAGTATAAAGTATTAGAGAAAGGGCATATACCCGGTAAACAGTATATAGTACTATAGAAAGGCCCTGTAAACAGTATACAGTATTAGAGAAAAGCCCTGTAAACAGTATAAAGAACCTTAGTCAGACCCTTTTAACAGTACTGCACTTTCTTCCTGTAATATGGAATATAGTACTATAGATGCCAATCCAAGAGCAAATGGTACAGACAGGCCATAATCACTTCTCTTCCCTTATAGCAGTAGATACATGTCTACAGGATCCTCCCTGGGATCTGTTGTATATTCATCCCCTCCCCAGGTTCTGGGGTGTACCTACCCCTCTCCTCTGTATAGCAGCCTCTAGCATGCCAACAGGATCCTCCCCGGGGCCTGTGGTACACTTGAAACTCTTTGTCCATGTGATTAGTACACTGTGCTTAAGACTCTTCTGTACAGAGGGAAAGGAAAATGTAAATCCTGAAAAAATAAGCATTCATGCATATGTATAAACTAATATAAACTTGACATCGAATTATCATTTGACCAATACGAAGCATAGATTATCATTTTGTATACATGTGTATGTATGTATGTCTACAGATTATTTTTTACAATGTGGAAAAAATAGATAAATTATACTCATAGGTTTACCTACCAAGGGCAACATCTGTATCTGATGTCATTTTTTCTTCCTTAATAAATTTTTCAATGCTTTCTGCAATGTGGTCAAAAGCCTGAAAGAGAATCAACATCTCAACAAAAGCTTTTTATCCCAACAAAAAAATTACAATATGTAGAAGCAAGTCTATTGTCGGTTACACAATAATTTAACATCTAAGGAATAATCCTCTTTTGCAGTATGAAATCTTTGAACTCTTTAATATATTGATGCATTTAACTCACCCCATCTGCTGGTCCAGACAGAAGCTCCTGTGGTAAGTTGTAGTACTTTGTAGTAGTTTTAGCCTCACCCTTGTTAAAGGTCACTCTGACAACGCGGAAATTAGTGCTGCCTAGATCCAAACCCAGATAGTCACCTTCCTCTACAATGTAACAATTGATAGAAAATTTGGAGTTACCGTTCCAACAGTAACAACTTACAAATGACTTATTGCAGTTTCCTATTATATCAGGGTGGTAAATGGTAATGTTCAAGGAAACAATCCAGTGGGAATATCAGAGTGTCAGTTCTATAGGCCTCTAGTTATTGATAATCTATTCTAGACCTACTCCTGGTCTCTTAGTTTCTGAAAAGTAGTCTCTCGTCCCAGTATGCTTCAGGCTCAATATTAGGACTTGAACATGGATAAAGGCACTCCGACATTATTAAAGGTTTAATTAACATTTTATTGTGTCTAAGGACATTGCCCATCAGTTTACAATGTTATAATCCATTATTATTGGATTAGGATGGTAGATGGATGGATACCACACCACAGTATAAGTGGGAAGGTGCACTATCAAAAATTACCACTGATGAGTAAAGACTTACCATCTCCTTTTAGGAGCCCTTGGACATATGTACACTCCCAGAACATATCAGACCGCTTCCTATCCTCTTCCCTTGGACTATTGGCGAAGTCAATCTGTTGCTCCATCACTTCCATGATCATGTGTACCTTAGCCTCGTCCAGCACCAGACTCTCCAACACAGCACTCACCTGTATTGTAATAAATGTAATCTTGGGTTACCTTTTCAGGATTTGTTTGATATCAACCTACAGTCACTATGTATATCTAGAGTACAAAGTAGATACAGGATTCAATGTGTTTAAATTCTCCCTGCTTCTCCCAAACTTAAATCAAAGGTTCTGTAAACCAACCTTCTTTCGCGTCTATTAAATATCCAGATTTCCATTTCAAAACAGGTATGATGACATTTGCGGATTTAAAAATTGTGTAGAAATTCCTCTATGAATAAATGATGTAAATGTTACATTCGCTGTTACATTACTTTGATAAATTTACTTAAAACGCAAAATTCACAAAAGTAAATCGCAAGTGAAAGAAAGTTGGTTTACAGTATATAGAAACATCTTTTCTTTGATATATGATTCTGTCAATCAACATCAAATTATACCATACTACTACAGCAACATGATTCTTTTTATTTTCACTAACTCCCTCTAGTATGCATGCAAACATATTTCATGTAATTAGCTTGTAGATAAAGGAACTTCTTTTCTTGGAGAGTTCACTTTGAAATCTACTTTTTACGAGTTCTATTTTCTATCAGTGTTAGAATGGTTCAGCTTACCTTTCTCCTCTTGTCGTCTGCTGTGATTCCCTCCACTCTAGGCTTCTTTGTCAGGGGTTCCATGATTCAACAATTACAGTTATCAAAAAATGTCTACAAGTAAAATACATTTTTCATATTAAAATATGTCATATTTAACAGATACCACAAAATTCCTTTATTTCTTTTTTAAATAATTTTAGGTTAACCTATCTCACAGTGATTCTCTACACCTATAAGATACATAGTTGATGTAGGACTATAAAGAATCTACCGAGTAAATTATACTTTGGTAATATAGAATGATCAAAGTAAGACTTTGCAAATCGTAAGGTGTGGCATATGATAGTGCATCACTTATTATTAATCTATATTGTAGATAGCTGTGGTTATATATTATTTTATTATTTAATTTCTTCCTACTCAGTCATATATTACTCCAGCAAATACAATTTGTTTAAATCAACTTGGTATTTATAATAGTTCAATGTAAAGTCCATGTAGTTCAAATGAACAGTATGCTGCTCAATGCTGTAATTTAAAACCATTTTTGTGTCTATCCGGATAATCTGCTATTGTTATACACAGGTAAATATTTCAGATATCTGGGTTCTCCACAAAATATGATATAATATATACCTCAGCTTTTGTTTTAAGATGGAGTTACCACATTTGCCTAATTAGCGCCCAAGTCACTTAAAAATTGTAACAAAGGGAGTTGCTCATTAGGGAACCCAAATTAAGTTGTGGACGAAAAAACTCTATACAAATCAGCCATATTTTAACTCCACACTCATGGAACATTGTGATTAGCATGTAGAAGACTCCCAAGAATATAGACAAAACATGATTTTCATGTAATATGGGATACAATGCCTATGTTATAAGCATCATTCGAATGTAAAATATAGTTAAATTCATTGGATGAGGGCGGGGGGCATTTATATAACTTCTACTCCTTCTCCTGAAGAGGGGAGGGGTGTTTATAGAGTATAAAGGAAGGGGAGCTTATTACAGCAAATACGGTACAACATACATATATATATATATATCATATAAAGATTGACATCTCTCAGTTAGAACAATAGACTTGCATGCTCAACTAAATCAGAAATCAGCAATAAGATTACTACAGTACTGACCTGTTTGACATCCAGTAAATATATGTCCGGTAAAGCGACAATTGTTTCTCTTATCTACACATACTTGTCTAACCAAGTCAATTTATCTTCTCTCTCTACCTAGAAGTCAGAGGAGTACCAGTCTAACTTAAATCTTTACTCTTCCACTATCTCTATGAAGAAGTCAGTGGAGTACCAAAGTAGTATACACCATCAGGTTTACAGAAGGGGGCTATCTAAGTGTAAATCTAGACAACACAAATTTCCAATTCAGGTCACAGTAATATTCAACAAAGAGAGATTAAAACTATTACAGCTTAACTTACCATAGGACCTTTTGTGTGGACCAGCTGATGTAGTGAGTAAACTGACATGTATGAGATATGTAAATAGTTCAGTTTAAAGGTTTCATCTTAATTGACAGAAGCTATTACTCTGAATTTGGTGCAGAAGGAAAGCAAGTTATCCACAACATGTTAACATTGTTTATCAATTACTGGGCCTATATATGACAAATCCTATTTCAGTATTCAAGTAACTAACACAACTGATTATCAAATGTTACACTTACGGAGTCAATTTACATGAAGTTAATATACAGTGTAACTTCCCAAAAACCGACCCTTCTTGAACTTTGTTTCTATGGTAACAAAAAAAAAAAAATAAATCACTTACCTGCCACCTGGTAATCATGGTGCAGGCCTAAGAGACTTTGCTTTACACCATTAAGGTAAATGATGGTAATTATCTCTTAATAGAAATTATTAAACAAACTTAGTAACCCTTTATCCCGACAAGATACATGCACAATATCAGGTCTCTTGACCTCTTGGTTATTGACATTTAGTGATTTTAAAATTTAAAGCCTATTTGACCTCTGGGACCTTTGCATGAAGGTCAAGGTCGTTTCCCAGCATGCTGCAGGTCCTTCACTGCAGGCTTAGTAGTTATACTAATTTAACCCCTGTGACCTTGAAGGAGGAAGCCCTTTATCCATGCATGCTATATCTCAATATCAGGTCTAGATAGGCCATTTTAAGTTCAACTCAAGGTCATATCATTTGGTACATAGCACGCTATAGGTCCAATATTAATGTCTCTAGACCTCTTAGTTCTTGACAAGAAATTGTTCAAGGGACAAGTTGACAGCTGACAGATGACAGCTAGACGCTGCACAATGACAAAAGTTCAATTGCCCTTCATGTATGCGAGCTAAAATTCAAAATGCTAGGTTTAATCCTTATGAAAAAGGCATGACTAGGGGACTTTCTAACAAATACAGAAAGTGTTGCGGTGTTGAATTGACATATTGGGAGTTTTAGCCTGGAAATGCCACTCTGACGGACAAACTGATGAATGGACGAATTATAAATTCTTATGTTAGTTGTATACAGTCTTACATCTATTTATACTGTATTGAAAGACATTATGTGATCTACATACTTGTTTACTAAGATCGGCGAAATGACATGCCTCAAATCATTAATATTAAATAATATTATATAACTATGATGTTTAAATGTGAGAAATATTGTTTATAATTATGTTCTTGTTATGAAAAGGATGTTAGTAAGTTGTGTAACTATCGTTACATCCGCAGCAGCCACCTTAGAAATATTAACTTATAAAAAAAGAACAACAAAGAGTTTCATAGTTTTATTTGGTATAACTTTTGTATAGACAATCTATAATGTAAAAAAGATAAAATATATCAATGTATATTCATCTCAAACATGTACATTTTGTATATGATAAAAAAAATATATCAATGTATATTCCTCTCAAACATGTACATTTTGTATATGATAAAAGTATGAGAATAATCCCTGTCAGTTGATCTAGATCAAAAGTCATGAGTATTGCTTAATTCTCTCTACAACCATCACCTTCTATTTTCTTCATCATTTACTAAAACCAAAACAATGTTTGCCTAAATCCCTATAAGTATCCTTACATATCACAAAATCTGTCCCTGCTTCTGGTAAATGAAAATGTTAAAAACGGCAAAACGTTTAAGTGAGTTTTAAAAATAATATCTTCATATCAAGTGTATTAATAAATTCATAAAAACAATTTAATCAACCAATTTGTCATAACTGTACATAAAGAGCCAAAATGGCTGCCATGGTAAAGAATTTAAAGAATGCATGACAAAAAGTTTAAGTCAGTTTTAAAACTAATATCTTCATAAGTCTTTCAGTTACGATCTAATCAAAATTTGATGCTCATTATCTACTCCGTAAACTCTGTATGAACATTCATACAGAGTTTACAGAGTAGATTATGAACATTGAATTTTAATTGGTTAAGTTAGTTTTAAAATAATATCTTCATATAAAATGTATTGATTTATTAAAACAATCTACTTAACCAATTTGTAACATCCATACAAAAGAGCCAAAATAACTGCCATTTCCAATCATGAAACACAAATGGACCCTCTATGATATAAATACCTGGTACTAATCATTTGTTTTTTCTTCTAGTTTTAGGACCCTACTCCAAAAATCTTAGATAACGACTATGATTATGTCAAAAACCTTCATAAAAAATAATGAAAGATATACATGTATGCAGTTCATTGTAATTGATTAATAACACATAATCTTTACGTAATCCTTCTGGTCACCATAGTGTACTGATACTGTTCCCTAATAGGGTCCTAGGTTGACCAAGAATAAGGTAGAACCATTTTGTGAGGTAGTGCATGTTTTCCCATAGAAATATCTAACATAACAATCATTACATGTACCAAAGATAACATGTAATGTTTTATAAACCAGTATATGTAACAAAAACAACAGATAATCTATGGCTGTGGGAGCTTACAGTCCCTTTCTGCACAAATTAAAATTGACCTATCCTGTGATTTTTTTCAAATCCTTGACCCTATAGCGGCCACAAAAGCTCCTCCCTGACCACTGCCATCTTTGACTAGTATGATTTTCACCTAATAACAGATAAAATAATACATGTACATGTAATACCTGCACTAACTGCCACATGTGATATTTTTTTCAATACAGTTGCGTCCTTATTATTACATGACCCTGACTGTTAATAGGATGTTAATTATCAAACAAAATCAATACAGAGTATTTAAGTTACTGTAAACCTCTTTTTTCATGTTTCAAATATTTTGCGCATTTGTTATTTTCAACATATATTCGTTAAACATCTGAATTTACTATAAGTTTGTGAAATCATACGAAAATATGTGTTTTGAGAAAAAAAGTTGTTAAATTTGGTCAGGACCAACAAAAAACTTTAAATTGAGTATCACCATTATCTATCAGGAGGTTGTTTTCTTTTTTCTTTCCATACTTTGCATTTTTAGTTGATGACACAAACTATTTCACATATATACATGTAATTCAGACTATCGACAACCTAAAATTCAAACATAGATTTTATATTTTACCTCTGTTTTTGGTACAAGTTTCTCCAAGAGCTCCATCATGTAATCATGGAATTTGGGGTGATGCTCGTACACAGAGCCATCGATTCCTATCGTGACATCAGGCAAATCTATGTGGTTCAACAGTACAGCACAAGCTAAAACAGAATCAAGGTCAAGGTCAATGTTATTCCACAGAAAAAAACACACAAAAGGCACAAATGGCCTGTACTGCTCACCTGGCTTTCCAAGTAAAGCAAATTATTAAACATAATATGCACATTGTGTGTTTATGTCATCAGGCTCCACAACACTATAGTTGTGGGGTTCCCGGTTGGAATCTCAGTTACTTAGTTCTCTGAGGAACTCAATTGTTTTTCACATATAACATAGAAACCTAGTCCCTTGGGGTGGGGCCAGACCCCAAAGCCAAGTCATGCATCTTGTATCTAGCATAATGATCATCAATCATGCAAAGATTAGTTCAAAATATAAATTGTCTGAAATTATTTCTACTCTTTGCCCTTCCATTCACTTTGGGATTAATAGTGACTGGTCTAGTCACCAGATCAGTGGTTTTTACAAAACGAACTTTCATTCACCTGATGAAGCCGCACAGGGAATATGAATAAACTTCCTACAGCAGACAAATTAGTCAAACCTGTCTATAAAGACCATCCAAGGGACAAAGGAAAATGGTCTTTATAGCCAGGTGTATACAAAATTGATCCTCTATAGCGCATATTAAGGCAATTGAGCCATTCATGACTAACAGTGATCTAGGGGTAAAGTTGACAGATGATTACATAATAAATAGGCAAACGCTATAGAAGAACCAGACACACTTGTAACATGCTTTCTACATCTAACTATTATAAATGCTTCCTACCTGCAGACATAACATAAGTTCCCCTCTGAGACACGAGCGCACAAGCCTCCTGTACGAGTGCTATATCATCTGCATCTCCTGTTAGATCTAGGCTTTGTAACACTTTGCAGGTGTGACTTGTCTCTCCTGACCCATCACTGTAAAAATCAACATTAAAATGTTGACAATTATTTCGTTATATGTTTGACTTTAAGATGATACATTTTGAACATTTACAGCTCATCAATCCCACCAGAACAAGATGTCCCTGCCCTCAGTCTAATCTGAACAAGATGCCCCTGCCCTCAATCTCACCAGAACATGATGCCCCTGCCCTCAATCTCACCAGAATATGATGCCCCTGCCCTCAATCTCACCGGAATATGATGCCCCTGCCCCCAATCTCACCAGAACATGATGCCCCTGCACTCAATCCCACCAGAACATGATGCCCCTGCCCTCAATCTCACCAGAACATGATACCCCTGCCCTCAATCTCACCAGAACATGATGCCCCTGCCCTCAATCTCACCAGAACATGATACCCCTGCCCTCAATCTCACCAGAACATGATACCCCTGCACTCAATCCCACCAGAACATGATATCCCTGCCACCAATCTCACCAGAACATGATACCCCTGCCCCCCTCAATCTCACCAGAACATGATACCCCTGTCCTCAATCTCACCAGAACATGATGATGCCCCACAAAATGCCCTCAATCTCACCAGAACATGATGCCCCTGCCACTCAATCTCACCAGAACATGATACCCCTGCCCTCAATCTCACCAGAACATGATGTCCCTGCCCTCAATCTCACCAGAACATGATGTCCCTGCCCTCAATCTCACCAGAACATGATGCCCCTGCCCTCAATCTCACCAGAACATGATGCCCCTGCCCTCAATCTCACCAGAACATGATACCCCTGCCCTCAATCTCACCAGAACATGATACCCCTGCCCTCAATCTCACCAGAACATGATGCCCCTGCACTCAATCTCACCAGAACATGATGCCCCTGCCACCAATCTCACCAGAACATGATACCCCTGCCCTCAATCTCACCAGAACATGATACCCCTGCCCTCAATCTCACCAGAACATGATACCCCTGCCCTCAATCTCACCAGAACATGATACCCCTGCCCTCAATCTCACCAGAACATGATACCCCTGCCCTCAATCTCACCAGAACATGATGTCCCTGCCCTCAATCTCACCAGAACATGATGCCCCTGCCCTCAATCTCACCAGAACATGATGTCCCTGCCCTCAATCTCACCAGAACATGATGCCCTGCCCTCAATCTCACCAGAACATGATGCCCCTGCCCTCAATCTCACCAGAACATGATGATGTGATACCCCTGCCCTCAATCTCACCAGAACATGATACCCCTGCCCTCAATCTCACCAGAAACTGATGTCCCTGCCCCCTCCAATCTCACCAGAACATGATACCCTGCCCTCAATCTCACCAGAACATGATACCCCTGCCCTCAATCTCACCAGAACATGATGTCCCTGCCCTCAATCTCACCAGAACATGATACCCTGCACTCAATCTCACCAGAACATGATGTCCTGCCCTCAATCTCACCAGAACATGATGCCCCTGCCCTCAATCTCACCAGAACATGATGTCCCTGCCCTCAATCTCACCAGAACATGATGCCCCTGCCCTCAATCTCACCAGAATACATGATGCCCTCCCCAATTCACACAAAATCCCTCAATCTCACAGAACATGATGCCCCTGCCCTCAATCTCACCAGAATTGATGCCCCTGCCAACTCAATCTCACCAGAAACATGATGCCCCTGCCCTCAATCTCACCAGAACATGATACCCCTGCCCTCAATCTCACCAGAACATGATGCCCCTGCACTCAATCTCACCAGAACATGATACCCCTGCCCTCAATCTCACCAGAACATGATACCCCTGCCTCAATCTCACCAGAACATGATACCCCTGCCCCCAATCTCACCAGAACATGATACCCCTGCCACTCAATCCACCAGAACATCATACCCCTGCCACCAATACCAGAACATGATGCCCCTGCCCTCAATCTCACCAGAACATGATACCCTGCCCCAATCCCACCAGAACATGATACCCCTGCCCCCAATCTCACCAGAACATGATGCCCCTGCCCTCAATCTCACCAGAACATGATGTCCCTGCCCTCAATCTCACCAGAACATGATACCCCTGCCCTCAATCTCACCAGAACATGATGCCCCTGCCCTCAATCTCACCAGAACATGATGCCCCTGCCCTCAATCTCACCAGAACATGATGCCCCTGCCCTCAATCTCACCAGAACATGATGCCCCTGCCCTCAATCTCACCAGAACATGATGCACCTGTCCTAAATCTCACCAGAACATGATGCCCTGCCCTCAATCTCACCAGAACATGATGCCCCTGCCCTCAATCTCACCAGAACATGATGCCCTGCCCTCAATTTCACCAGAACATGATACACTACTCTAGTTTCCTACCTTTCCACTTCTGTAACATAAGATGTCGGCCAGCTTCCTTTGCTCATAAGTTTGAGTGACTCTTGACCTTTAAATAACAAGCCTTCATTGGTCAGTTTCACCAACACTAAACGGACAAGTTCACCAAGGTAAAATCCTCCAAACAGTTTGTCAAACCTGTAAACAAATAACACCACATAATTAACGGATAATCATCAAAGTATGGCTTTGAGGAAGACCAAGGTCAAGGTCAGATAAGACCGGATATGAGTTTACAAAGGTCACACACAATTTCTTTGTGACCAACTCCAGGATCCTCTATAAAGCATCTAAAGAGCAGACTAGTATACCTACATGTAGGAGTTGACATGGTTAGAATTCTGATCCAGCTCCTTGTCAAATTCGGTCTTAAAGAAGTCTAAACAACCATTATCTCCGAAGGCTCCCCATTCAGTATTAACCAGAATCTACAAAAACAGAGTAAAATTTTAGCATGAAATTATAATCTAAACTTTCGGATCAACAACACATAGGTTACGGTATATGTTATGCAGGGTATTGATAATTAGATACATCATACACACATATCTTTTTATATCAATTCTTCAAGTAACAGAAAATAATATGGAATTTGCACTGTCAAGTCTCCTACAGACTAATAGTGCTGTGTATTTTATTATATATCCATTTCCTACGATGTGACATTAAGTACAGAATGCACATCAAACCACAAAATAACAACATCCTTATGGCACAATTACAGCCACAGAGATCACAGGAACAAAGTCATGTGTAGAAATAAGCATTCAATAAATTTGTTTTTGTGCGGATGTCATCATCCCATAAATGCTAATAAAAGCAGTTCACTGTTTAATTATCAAGTACCACATAACACAGTAGTGACTGTCATCTCACAATATCAAGTCTCGTCACAAAATAAATCTCATACTATCAGGTCTGATAATATCATATCATATCATATAACAACATTAATTCCACAAATACTCCACATCCTCTGGTCTCACATAATATAAATACACAAATGATAAAAGGTGTTTTTTTCACAAACCCATGATCATTATAATGACAGATATTTTTCTGTGAGTTGTGACATTAACACATTGATTTTTATTGACCTCATATGTTGTCTTTTCAGCATCAGTTAATTTGTTGAAGTTCTTCGCCTGCTCAACAAAGCAGGCATTGGTTCCAGAGCCTTAAAAAATGACAGGAATAAATAAGCATTAAGGAAATCATGAGAAATCAAATTGATGAAATTTAAGCAAAGTATGAAGAAAATACTTAAATGATTTAGTGTCATGTACTGCTTAGGATGGCATTTTCAGGTTTATCAGCAATAGTGATAAAGCAGTGATGTTGGATTGTTTTAAAAATGGTATATTTACTGTTTTAAACAATGTATAGTCCACATAGTGTTAAAGTTCCAGTGGTGGTCACAGAGCCGTGCCCAATGTTCACAGTACAGAGAGGCCCTGTAAACAGGAAAGTAATAGAGACAGCCCTGTAAAACAGTAACACAGGGCCCTGTAAACAGTAGAGTGTTAGAGACAGGCCCTGTAAAACAGTATAGAGTGTTAGAGACAGGCCCTGTAAACAGTATTGTTAGAGTATTAGAGACAGGCCCTGTAAACAGTAATAGAGTGTTAGAGACAGGCCCTGTAAACAGTATAGAGTGTTAGAGACAGACAGCCCTGTAAACAGTATAGAGTGTTAGAGACAGGCCCTGTAAACAGTATAGAGTGTTAGAGACAGGCCCTGTAAACAGTATAGAGTGTTAGAGACAGGCCCTGTAAACAGTATAGAGTGTTAGAGACAGGCCCTGTAAACAGTATAGAGTGTTAGAGACAGGCCCTGTAAACAGTATAGAGTATTAGAGACAGGCCCTGTAAACAGTATAGAGTGTTAGAGACAGGCCCTGTAAACAGTATATAGTATAAACAGTATAGAGTATTAGAGACAGGCCCTGTAAACAGTATAGAGTATTACAGAAACAGGCCCTGGTAAACAGTATAGAGTATTAGATGCAGGCCCTGTAAACAGTATAGAGTATTAGATACAGGCCCTGTAAACAGTATAGAGTGTTAGAGACAGGCCCTGTAAACAGTATAGAGTGTTAGAGAACAGGCCCTGTAAACAGTATAGAGTGTTTAAGATACAGGCCCTGTAAACAGTATAGAGTGTTAGAGACAGGCCCTGTAAACAGTATAGAGTATTAGAGACAGGCCCTGTAAACAGTATAGTATTCGAGAGTGTTGTAAACAGTATAGAGTATTAGATACAGGCCTGTAAACAGTATAGAGTATTAGAGACAGGCCCTGTAAACAGTATAAGTATTAGAGACAGTATAGAGTGTTAGAGTGTTACAGGCCCTGTAAACAGTATAGAGTATTAAATAAATGGCCCTGTAAACAGTATAAAGTCATTAGAGACAGGCCCTGTAAACAGTATAGAGTATTAGAGACAGGCCCTGTAAACAGTATAGAGTATTAGATACAGGCCCTGTAAACAGTATAGAGTATTAGAGACAGGCCCTGTAAACAGTATAGAGTGTTAGATACAGGCCCTGTAAACAGTATAGAGTATTAGAGACAGGCCCTGTAAACAGTATAGAGTATTAGAGACAGGCCCTGTAAACAGTATAGAGTGTTAGAGACAGGCCCTGTAAACAGTATAGAGTGTTAGAGACAAACAGGCCCTGTAAACAGTATAGAGTGTTAGAGGACAGGCCCTGTAAACAGTATAGAGTGTTAGAGACAGGCCCTGTAAACAGTATAGAGTGTTAGAGACAGGCCCTGTAAACAGTATAGAGTGTTAGAGAGACAGGCCCTGTAAACAGTATAGAGTGTTAGACAGGCCCTGTAAACAGTATAAACAGAGTGTTATAGAGTGTTAGAGACAGGCCCTGTAAACAGTATAGAGTGTTAGAGACAGGCCCTGTAAACAGTATAGAGTATTAGAGACAGGCCCTGTAAACAGTATAGAGTATTAGAGACAGGCCCTGTAAACAGTATAGAGTATTAGAGACAGGCCCTGTAAACAGTATAGAGTGTTAAAGACAGGCCCTGTAAACAGTATAGAGTGTTAGAGACAGGCCCTGTAAACAGTATAGAGTGTTAGAGACAGGCCCTGTAAACAGTATAGAGTGTTAGAGACAGGCCCTGTAAACAGTATAGAGTGTTAGAGACAGGCCCTGTAAACAGTATAGAGTGTTAGAGACAGGCCCTGTAAACAGTATAGAGTGTTAGATACAGGCCCTGTAAACAGTATAGAGTGTTAAAGACAGGCCCTTGTATTAGAGTGTAAGATATAGAGACGCCCTGTAAACAGTATAGAGTGTTAGAGACAGGCCCTGTAAACAGTATAGAGTGTTAGAGACAGGCCCTGTAAACAGTATAGAGTGTTAGAGACAGGCCCTGTAAACAGTATAGAGTGTTAGAGACAGGCCCTGTAAACAGTATAGAGTATTAGAGACAGGCCCTGTAAACAGTATAGAGTATTAGAGACAGGCCCTGTAAACAGTATAGAGTATTAGAGACAGGCCCTGTAAACAGTATAGAGTTTAGAGACAGGCCCTGTAAACAGTATTAGAGTATTAGAGACAGGCCCTGTAAACAGTATAGAGTATTAGATGTAAACATATAGATTATATACGCCTGTAAACGTATAAGTATAGAGACAGGCCCTGTAAACAGTATAGAGTATTAGAGACAAGCCCTGTAAACAGTATAGAGTATTAGAGACAGGCCCTGTAAACAGTATAGAGTATTAGAGACAGGCCCTGTAAACAGTATATTGATGCAGGCCTGTAAACAGTATAGAGTTTAGATTGTAAACAGTATTGAGTATTAGAGACAGGCCATGTAAACAGTATAGAGTATTAGATGCAGGCCATGTAAACAGTATAGAGTATTAGATGCAGCCTGTAAACAGTAGAGTGTTAGAGACAGGCCCTGTAAACAGTATAGAGTGTTAGAAACAGGCCCTGTAAATAGTATAGAGTATTTGATACAGGCCCTGTAAACAGTATAGAATATTATATATTACATACAAGTATATCCCCTCCCCACTCCCAGGGTATGAGGTATACCTACCCCTCTACTCTATATAGCAGCCTCTAGCATATCTACAGGATCCTCCCCTGGGCCTGTTGTATATATATTCCCTCTCCCAGGGTCTGAGGTACACTTACTCCTCTATTCTGTATAGCAGCCTCTAGCATGTCTACAGGATCCTCCCCGGGGCCTGTGGTATATGTATTTCCTCTCCCAAGGTCTGAGGTATAACTACCCCTCTACTCTATATAGCAGCCTCTAGCATGTCTACAGGATCCTCCCCCGGGCCTGTGGTATATGTATTTCCTCTCCCAAGGTCTAAGGTATACCTACCCCTCTACTCTATATAGCAGCCTCTAGCATGTCTCTAGGATCCTCCCCTGGGCCTGTGGTATATGTAGTTCATCCCAAAGATCTGGGGTATACCTACCTCTATCCACTATATAGCAGCCTCTAGCATGTCTACAGGATCCTCCCCTGGGCCTGTGGTATATGTAGTTCATCCCAAAGATCTGGGGTATACCTACCTCTATCCTCTATATAGCAGCCTCTAGCATGTCTACAGGATCCTCCCCTGGGCCTGTGGTATATGTAGTTCATCCCAAAGATCTGGGGTATACCTACCTCTATCCTCTATATAGCGGCCTCTAGCATATCTACAGGATCCTCCCCAGGGCCTATGATACATGTATCCCCTCCTCCAGGGTCTGAGGTATACCTACCCCTCTACTCTATATCGCAGCTTCTAGCATGTCTACAGGATCCTCCCCGGGGCCTGTAATATATGTATCCCCTCCCCCAGGGTCTGAGGTATACCTACTCCTCTACTCTATATAGCAGCCTCTAGCATGTCTACAGGATCCTCCCCGGGGCCTGTGATATATGTATTCCCTCCCCCAAGGTCTGAGGTATACCTACCCCTCTCTTCTGTATAGCAGCCTCTAACATGTCTACAGGGTCCTCCCCTGGGCCTGTGGTATTCTTGAAACTTTTTGTCCATGTGGTTAGTATGCTGTGTTTGAGACTTGTCTGTATAGAGGGAAAGGAGAATGTGAATCCTGAAAAAAATTAGGAATATTCATACATAATTAGCATTCCATTGTATATATTAGATATGAAAATGAATATTCAAATATTTCTTGTGTAGAATGGTATTTAATTAGGCAAATGCTATTTGAATATCAAATAATGTGATAAAAACATCAAATCAACATTAAGAACATATACCTTACAAAATCCCTTATGGAGCATCTTGTGAATCGACTTTCCAACTGGTTATCATTCGATGCTTTAAAATATAGCAGGTTTTGTCTACATGTTTACACAAAAAAAACGCAAAGTAGTAATTATGACCTTGAAATTAGTACTTGATTTGAGTTCATATTATAAGTCAAAGGATCAGTGTTTTCAAAGACAATACAGATTCCAGCTGTTGTAAAGTTTTTACGGCCTCAGATAATTTCAAACACAGTCACTTTTAGGGAACATAATACACTACATGTTACCGGTATACTAATTAACCTACCTGTTCAGACCAAATATTAATTTTGAAGACAACGAAAGTTAAAGTATCAACGAAAAAGATCATACACTGTTCATAGTGTACATATCAGTAGTCTAACTACAGCCAACACAACTGACAATGCTAGCAGTAAACATTGTAATAAATTGGAATTTTGTGATAATTTTGACTTCTCTGTATCCAAAACAAATATTCAATTATAAAATTGCTTGAAATTGACATGCCTAGTATAAATTGACAGATCATTAGCTTACTCATCCTTGATACCCCAGGAGTTACTATTACTGCCATTATATCCACCCCTGGATATCTCTATAGTAAAAATGTGGGCAGCAAAAAACATAAGTAATACAATCCTTTGAGGCACATCAAATGAATTGTATAACAGTACGCTGTGGTTGACTGTGTTGCTTTGAAGTTGGGCGTCGCTCTCTCTGTAGTCTTCAAATGAAATCTTTGCAGGCCTGTGATTAGTCAGATCTTCCCCTCTGAACTGCCTTCAGTTTTACTATGAGATAGTCCAGGGGTGGATATAACATCAGCAATAGTAACCACTGGAGTATTGAGGATGTAGCTGACTGTGTCGAGATATAGAATCACTATTATTCTGTATTTGCATATTAGAGTTGTCTGCACTTGCTAGAAGGTATGGATTGTAATGTCATGTTATTACACTTTAAGAAAAACTAATGTTAGTTTCGCTTACAAAATAATAACATCACAATGGATACCTATCTGCAAGGGATGTAACTGTGTAATATGCATGGAAGATGGAATACATGTACAAGCAGATACCTACCAAGTGCAACATCTTTGTCTGATGTCATTTTTTCTTCATGCATGAATTTTTCAATACTCTCTGCAATGTGGTCAAATACCTTAAATATTAAACATAAGAAATCAATTCAAAAGATATAGTGAGAACTTCCCTTCGATTTATTGATTACAAAAAAGAATACTTTTTTTGACAGTGTATAACTTGGTCAATACATTTATTGCTCAGACAGTCAACTCCCAAATAGGTGATAACAGGGAGACAAGTAAATCCTATCTAACAAAGGGATTTTATGAATTTACCACAAAAATTTATAAAAACTACTGTAAGTGGCACATTAACAGGAAAATATCATTGATATACAGTGGCGTAGCGCCCGTGCATGCTTGCATGCTCAAGCATGCAAAAATTAATCTGACTTACATTTTTGAACAGTCAGAAAAAACACAACATTTGAATACACGTGACGCTGCAGAATATAATTATGTATAAATACATATGATATGCCCAACTGAATGCCTAACATAACTTTGTGCACATTTGAAGACTTGAAGATTGGCCATTCTGGAAATTTATTAGAATAGTCTATATATTTCCGGTTAACAAGTTGTTAAATATGTTTGAATTTTGTCGAAGACAATATTAGACTTAAACTAAAGAAGAAGCTTAAGACTTCTTCACTAAAATCCCTCAAGCAATTGTGGATTTTGAATCGGAAAACACTTACGAATACCAAAATAAACAACATCGCATGAAAAGAAATATTCTAAAAACATATAATTATCTTAAAAATGATAGCAAAACAACTTAATTAAAGCAATTGCAACATGTTCTTGATCTTAGTAACGAAAAAGTGAATTGATCAAATTTGGTTCACTTCCCGCCCCGTTAAAACGCGTGTTAATCCGTGATCTCTGGTGTCACGAAATAGTTGACTTTTATTTTGTCGAATATGAACAGATTTTTGATTTAGAAAAGAATTTTTGTTGTTGTAATTGTTAGAAATAGAACAGAATAAGTAGAAAAATAGGTCATTAATACAATTTTTTTTATTGAGGTGGTCGAGGACTGGTCCCTTCTTACGCAATTTCCACCATTTTGACAGTGGTCTTTGACTCGCTGTCATAAACAAACCAACACGTAAACTTAATTATAATTTTGTTTAAAATAGTCTCCATAAGTTTTTCACCAGTTAAAATAACTCAAAATTCTTCCATTACTTACTAATTTAATATTTACACCCAAATCCGTGTTTTTTGTTCGAGCACTTGTCACGGGAGTCTAGTATGTATACAATGTATATAGTTTTGCATGGTTATCACCTAAATATTGTGACTTCCATTTAACCATTGGTATATACGTTAAAAGTTACCAAAGAAGTAAAATGGTTACTACATTGAAACAATTTCCCGTCAGCTTCTGGGGGGCTTCGCCCCCCATACCCCCTACCTGGGCTTCGCCCCTGGACCCTGAGTAGGGGGCAAAAGCCCCCTGCACCCCAAGGCATGCAGGCCCATACAGACCTAGCTACGCTGCTGATATATTACAGATGGAATATTTTCTTCTCTCTGATGGTATTCAATAATGAATAGATAATTATAAATGGGAGGTAACTCTCTCTCACTGTATTTTTTACAGATAAAGAATTTCCTTTGTCTGTATATATTTTTTTCACTATTTAACTGATAGACAATCTTTTAGGATTGTTTCTTCTTTGCTGTGCCTGAGCACCCTCAGATGACCTTGGCATTATAGCCAACAGACATTTCCTTTGGAATCTTTTGAGTGAAATCATTTATCAGAATTTCAGACACTGACATTGCAGAGGTTAAAAGAAACACAATCGAAACCATTAGCAATGGCTTTGGACAAGGTTATTTATCTAAACATAACTATATCATTTTGAAGATTTCCAGCTTATATTGGTAAGTAATTTGACGTCAACGAGAAGAAACATCAGTGTTGAAATTGAAGCTAGCTAAATTCATGTCTTTTTTTATTGTTAAAAAAATGTTTTAAAATTGATTTTGTTATAGATAAACAATGCTTAGTGAAGTTTTCCATCTTCAACATTTGGAAGTAAATCACTTTTGGCAAGATGAAATCTTTGAATTGTGTATGTATTAACATATAATCATGCATGTCTTTTTGTCATTAACTCACCCCATCAGCTGGTCCAGACAAAAGTTCTGGTTGTAAGTTGTAGTACTTTGTAGTAGTTTTAGCCTCGCCCTTGTTAAAGATCACTCTGACAACGCGGAAATTAGTGCCGCCTAAATCCAGACCCAGGTAGTCACCTTCCTCTACAAAACAGTAGATGTGCTATTACAGCATATATATATATATCACTACATCAATGCTACTCAATGTCTTCTCAAATGTTTTTGTCATCTGGCTCAGAAAATTACAGTAACTGAGTCAGAGCTGTCAATTCACCAAACACATGCAGCTAGCTTAGTTGGAGCTGCCATTCCGGTAATAAAAAGCTTACAGCATGTGACATTTCTTAGTTACACTATCAAATACTGTTATAGAAAAACAACCCAGTGTACATGTTACTGATAAACCAAGTGTTCAACTTTAGCTTAGAAAAAGACGCCTAACTTTATGTAATCCTTAGTAGAATAATAGAATAATAGAATTAGCTATATAGCTATAAACTCTATAAGACATCCTATCTTGAACCATAATAATCACTGCAGAGTAAAGACATACCATCCCCTTTTAGAAGTGCTGGGACATACGTACACTCCCAGAACAGATCTGAAAGTTTCCTCTCCTCCTCTGTTGAACTATTGGCTAGTTTGATCTGTTGTTCCATCACTTATGATCTTGTGTATATTAGTCTCGTCCAACACTAAACACTCCAGCACAGCACTAACCTAAAATGTTAATGACCGCAAATAAGACCCCCCTTCCAGAGAAGAAATAAAGGTCAAAAGTGGTGGGGGGGTCTTATTTGCAGGCATCCCCCCTAAATCTGGAAATGTGTCAAAAAGGTGGGGGATCTTATTTGCTGGAGGGGTCTTATTTGGGGTCAAATATGGTACCATTGACAATACTTTAAGTACCTCTAGTAGTACCTAAATTCTCTTGTCATGTCAAACATTGTTACACTCAAATGTCACAGCACCTCCAGTATCAAATAATCGTGTCCTCTCCTAGCACTGAACTATAGTATTATAAGATTTGTTCATACTTGGATATTAAGGATAGGGATATTCTACCTACAAAATGTGGTAAAACCTGATGCTATATAATATATATATAATATCAATTATCTTTTTAGCTCCTTCAACATAAATATTTTTTTATCTTGGCTTCTTTTACCAGTGTTAGAATCCCTGGTTCAGCTTACCTTTCTCCTCTTGTCGTCTGCTGTGATTCCCTCCACTCTTGGCTTCTTTGTCAGGGGTTCCATGATTCAACAATTACAGTAATCAAAAAAATGTCTACAAGTAAAATACATTTTCATTATTAAAATATGTCATATTTCACAGGATATTCCCTTTTTAAATGATGTTAATAAGTCGTCAACTACACACTATAAATATAGCATTTTTTTTCCCCGTTTATCTTCAATAAATTGAATATCCATCCTACACTCTGATCATATATGTTAAGTGCCATATGCAGAGCATGTATTCGTCTGTAACGCACATTATCTATGGTACCTTTTATCCACCAGAAACGCACGTTATATCCATCTGCTTTAACTTTACAGTATATATGATCAGCGTGTCCCAGTCCCTTTCAGCCATCCCCGCTACCCTGCCTACAATATTTTTAGGGTTTTTGGCCTAATATATATAAGACAAAAAAAGGAAACAGTGTAAACTTTCCTCCATAAACTTTTATAAGAATATATAGCGTATAATTTATACAATGTAGAAAAAGTAAAGAGCGGGAAGGGTCGTTTGTCCATTGATATAGCAACAATGTAATTTTGAAGAGGACTCCAAGACCCTAATTTATAATTTTATCCTTTAATATAATAATTACACGATAACGGTACTAACCTGTTTACATCCAGCAGTGTAGTGTCACTGACCGGTCCTCAGCTGTAGTGTGACGTCATGCTGAGTGGCCTATATATAGCTAAAAGGTCAGCTGCAGGCGGTGGCCCTGCAGGTAGGGCGTTAGAATTGTACCTGCTGCCCCTATTGCATGATCGTAAAAGGCGACTAAATTTAGGATCTTATCTTTTCTCTTCTTCCTAACTGACTTTATCTTTCCTAATGCCTCCCTTGGCACCGCCTCACTTTTGGCCTTGAGTTGAGCGTTCGCCCCTGTGAGGGAAGGCTCTGGGTTCTGTCCCCTGGCCGAGACACACCAAAGTCTATAAAAGTGGTAGTTTCTGCTCCTGCTTAGCGTTCAGCATACAGGGAGTGGGACGACTGGTTCGCCCGTTGTCAGTATAATGTGACCGGGTGGCATGCTTCAGTGATATAGCACTTTAAAAAGGGCAACAGTTCCACTATACAAGAAGACACAACACGAACATACCGCAGTCTCCCAGTACACTCACCTCGCACAACATACACGCAACACACCGCATACATGGGAGGCCGTCCTTACATGACCATAGCTGTTAATAGGACGTTAATAAATCAAACAAGCTGCAGGCGAGCTACAGGTAAAAGCCACGCACTTGTACACAAAGGCAGTCAAGCGTACTTAGGGTTCATGGTCACCCGCCGTAGCCCCAACATACTAACTAACAAGTCTCGGGAAGAGGTTGTAATCTTAACTTTAACATCCACAACCAACCAACGTGCTTGTTGAGTGATATTCATTTAGGTTGTTAAGTATCTTAATCGTGCACGTGGTTCTATTGAAAAACAAAGTTGAATAACCGGGTTGATAATGTTTTTTGAACTTCTTTCTAATCTACCGTTGTAACTCTCGTTCTCGATACTCCAGGGGTTACATTCAATGTCGTTATATCTACCCTGGACTAAGTCATAGTCAGCCTCGATACTCCAGGGGTTCCGATCTCTTACGATCTCTACACCCCTGGACTATCTCATAGTAAAATTAGAGGCAACATCAAAAGAGCCGTATAACGGTACAGTGGTCTATTGTGTGGCTTTGAAGTTGGGCGTCGCTCTCTCCGTAGTCCAATTTTAATATGAGATACTCCGGGGGTGTAGAGATCGAATGTGATCGGAACCTCTGGAGTATCAAGGATGAGTCATAGTAGAAATGAAGGCAACAACCGGGCCTGAGAGTTCCTTTGAAGATTACAGAGAGAGCAGGTGGTGGCGACGCCAGATTTCGAAGCCACGCATTCAACCACAATTACAGTTATTCGTTTATTCAGCTGAAATTTTGCTATTACATAATCCAGGAGTGGACTGGAGTACCGAGGTCAGAATGAGTAACTCTAGATTTGTATATGTTTTGTATGTGCATTAAATTTGTTGAGCTAGAGTCATATTCATTATTTTGATAATATTTCTGGAATCTGAAAAAGTTCGTCGATATATGTAAATAAAAAATATCGTCAAAGGTAAATACATACATGTATGAACAAAATGATTAATGTCTTGTATCTTGTATCTCAAGTGTCACACAAACTTTTAACATACATCAGGGTATCGAAAAATACTGCAACATTTTATGGTAAAAGCGTGAAATAACGATTTGCGATAAAGGAATACTGTGAAAAACAGCGCTACGTCGCGGAATATAATCAAGCCTGAATCCGCGCTGATATCCGTATGTTTGGATTGTCTTTCGATTTTGTTTGAAGATTGCATCTTTATATATATCACATGGATTTGAAATATGGATTGAACAAGACGCGTAAGCGCAACCATGAATATAATTTGAATGGTGCGACGACGTTTTATGTATATTTTTGCAAAATTGTAGAGAAATCAAATTGCAGGCCGATTTGTTGAAATTATAATTGTATACCGTGCCGCTAACTGACGGCAAAATTTCAAGCTGAAAACACCGAGAACGGCTTTAGTATACTTAATTAAAAGATTCAAACATAAAACTTCAAACATTTGTGTCTAAGTATGTATAAGAAGCAATTTATGTTCAGTTAATTAATTCATAGATGACAGGATTGAAATCATACATTACATATATTCATTTAAATCTCTATATACGATTACATGTATGTATCGGTGTTGAGATTTCAATTAAATTATCAAAATTTAAAAGTTCACGAGATATCACGATAGCAGTTTCATCGAATATGATCTAAGATCAGTCAGTGACCTTTAACATGACCTTTAACAATAACCTTTAGAAAGGAATATTGATATCGGGGGATCATATTGTTATTTGGGTAATTGCGTGCCCAGTCCATGCAGGTGTACATACATACATTGTATTAATATTACCCAGAATGAAATATGTAACATTTTGCATTGACGGACATAGAACCAGCGTCAATAGTTGTATCTCACCACATATACATGTCCTTATTTTTCATTGTTTTCTTGTTCAAGTGAACTCAGAAACATTTATATACCCAATATGTTTCTGATGCACTTCCTTTTTTTCTGCGATCCACAGACAATGTCTTCGCACATGCGTACTTAGGAAGACAAAAGAGTCACTTTTAGAAAATTCTTAATTTTTAAATATCTTTGGTTGGGCTAGGTCCAGTGTAGCCCAATTTACGAAAAGTTCTTAACTTTTAGTGGGAAAGAAAAATAAATTCGTCCGAAAGCGATCGTCTGCGGCACGGTAGCCCACTTCATGTACCTTTCCGAAACGACTTTTAATTTGTAAAATGGGAATGTAAAATGAGATTAATACTTTTGTAGAGTGGCAAAAGTTATTATCTTACCGTTATTACAACACTAATCATACCTTCTGAACAATCTAACCAAAACAAATTAATTGCTAATTTTCAAAATAGAACGAGTCGTGTTAGGTTTCCCGCCCTCTTCCTTATTCCTTGAAATCGGACATTCAGCATTTTTGTGTACACTAACGGCTGTCTTACTATTCCTAGGCATGCCTTTATCCCCAAAATATTCATATTCAAATCTGGTAGGATGATTCCCAGTGAGATCTAGATTTGCGGTGTAACGTTTTATGTTTGATGGGTTGAAAATGGCTGTGCAGCGGCCATCTTGGATTTCAACGAGAAAAATTCAGGATTTTAGCAAATTGATAAACATTTTGTAGTAACATGTAATATAACGAAGTAAAGTTGTTCATTCGTCAAGGATTTACTGAAAGGAGTCAAGGTTATAACTTCAAAGGTCAATATTGAATATTGCTTTTCTGATGATAACAAAGTTGTTAGGGAATCAAGCAGATTCACCTGACCATATGACAGTGTCAGTGGATACAAGTCAAGGTCATTGTGTCAGATATAAAGGTCAATAAACATGGTTCAGGACTTCAAGTGATGCTAAATTCATTCTTATAACAGTAACGATTAATAGTTCAAACTTGAATTCCAAGCATTGCTTTAATTCTGATAACAGTAACGATTAATGGTTCAAACTTGAATACAAGCGTTGCTACATCCGTTCTTATAACAGTAACGATTAATGGTTCAAACTTGAATTCCATATAACAGTAACGATTAATGGTTCAAACTTGAATTCCATACAACAGTAACGATTAATGGTTCAAACTTGAATTCAAAGCGGTGCTACATCCGTTCACAGTAAAGATCAATGGTTCAAACTTGAATTCCAAGCGATGCTACATCCGTTCACAGTAAAGATCAATAGTTCAAACTTGAATTCCATATAACAGTAACGATAAATGGTTCAAACTTGAATTCCATACAACAGTAACGATTAATGGTTCAAACTTGAATTCAAAGCGGTGCTACATCCGTTCACAGTAAAGATCAATGGTTCAAACTTGAATTCCAAGCGATGATCAATGGTTCAAACTTGAATTCCAAGCGATGCTACATCCGTTCACAGTAAAGATCAATAGATCAAACTTGAATTCCATATAACAGTAACGATTAATGGTTCAAACTTGAATCCCATATAACAATAACGATTAATGGTTCAAACTTGAATACAAGCGTTGCTACATCCTTTCTTATAACAGTAATGATTAATGGTTCAAACTTGAATTCAAAGCACGCAACCATTTTTATCACATTTGGAAATAGGACCAAATTAAAGACACCAAATAAGATATATGCGTGGCCAGAACTATCGACATTTAACTAGCAGTGAAAAGGATTTTTTTGTTATCAACATGATAACCTATGTTTTCATATAACATCCATGAAGCAACGAAGAGATCGTTCCTGCACCAATGGGTGAACCGCGGGGAATCGCTTGTTGAGGGAGAAGGCCACATTTTACAGATTGAGCAATTGCTTCCGTATAACAACAAAGTAATTATTCACTAACAGTCTTGTTAGCCCTTCTTTATAGATATTCAGATTTGGATTACTTTACCATGATAGGATCGCCAAATCTTAAATTAATGCGTTCTTATACATTTGATTTGTTTCAATACCATTCTGGCACATTTGAATCTGCAACTTACAAATCAGTCAAGGTCAGATTTACGGGCAACCTCTGATCCTTATGGAAGTAACCCAATGTCAGAATGATACTGGTCAAAAATCAGGAACCTCCAATGTTGATATTTTTTTACCTTGAAATAAGGCGACACAACTGAGAACAGAATGTATCTCAATATACACAGGTATATACATTTATCAACAGGTCACAGAATTTTATCACATTGCCATGGAAACAATTAAAATATTCAACATGACACAAATCTGAAGATTCATGGTTTTATTGATGTACTTTACTGAAGTCATCAAATCATTGTCATTAACAGGTGTGTTTAAAACATGTTTACAAAAAAATACAACGATGAATTGACTTTGATTTTCTGGCAAATTATACATCATGCATCAACATATATACGAAAGAACTGCTCACATGCATGAACACACACATTTCACATACCCAACATTGTCACAACACAACATAAAAATATTCTTCATGACTACATATACATGTAATAGGTAATGAATTTTCAGTCTTGAAATGAGGAAAATGATCAATGATCAATACTTCACGAAATATTCAGAAACACTGAAAATACTTTCAGATACAAGAAAACTCCCATGGTTGTTGCTGGCATCCATGTATGCATTTCAACATTAGTCTAGGCTTTGCCGTTTGCTATACCATCTGTATCGATGAAACCAAGGGAGTTAACTCCAATATATATCAGAACGGTTGATTTTATTACTACAAACTGATGGAATTAATTTGTTCACTATAAAATGAAATTCTCTCTCTTGTTTCAATGTGGAATAAACTTAAACAAAATCAGCATTTTGAGCTGAAAACATTTAATACAAAATTCTTTTACAGCTGTTTTATAATGTATTGGTTCAACATCCATTTGAAAATTACTCCCTATTTCGTATTAAAAGTATCACCTTGGTTGGTTGGTAGTGCAATCTTTAGTTATAGATAATGACATCTCTAGTGAGCTATGTGTCATGTAACCAATGACTTCATCAATGAATATCACATCTGCGTGTATTAAAGAAACATTTCATTGGCTAATGTGATTCTGCTGTAACCAAAGATTCTATTGGAGGATTTAATAACTAAAGATTCTATTGGAGGATTTAATAACCAAAGATTCTATTGGTAGACTATTACATTGATTGATAGATTTGATAATACTGAAATCAAGCTTTTCATTGGTTGATTTGATACTGTTATTATCACACATTCTCCATTGGATGATTTAAAATTGCTGTATTCAACAATTCCATTGGCCTATTTTCCTTTACTTTAACTCCCTGATTCAGATCAAGTAATTCATTCAGATCTGTCTGTTTTTTGAAAGGCTGCTCTAATCAAAGAGCCATAGATAACATAATTGGACAGTGATCACTACCCATAATGCTTTGCTGGATTATGCTGTCACACAGGTCAACCTTCAATCGTTGGGAGAGAACAAAGTAGTCGAGTCGCCTGGAAACCAAAATACCATATTGTTACACATAGCATATATAAAACATCAGCAGTAAGAAATATAGCATTAGAATTAATCATAACAACAATATCAAATAAATTTATATATTGTAACCTGAATAGTAACATAGTATTTGAAATAGAAACGTCTGTAAGACATAAGTATTCGACCAAATAAGCGCCCAAAGTGTTTAAAAAATTGAAAAAATGAAAAGGTGCTTAATAAGACAAAATTATTTCAAACCTATACAGTTTTAATAGTTTTGGTCTGATGCCCGGGCAATTGAAATGAGGCCTCAAAAAGGGGAGGGGCATTTATAAGGACATGGACACTTCTAGGGTAGAATATGGTAATTGCCCTGCCTCAATTAACCAAAGCGGGTCAGAACGGGACATGATGTTCAAATTCACAAACACCATATTATGAAATGACCCTCTTTCATGGTAGAACCATATTACAAAGTAAATCTTAATAATTCAGTGGATACAAGGTTCAAATGATATCCAAACAATATGCTCACCACCCCACATTCTTTGCACGTGAATTCATCATGTATGTCCAGAAGGAGAAGCAGTCTCGTGCGTTTGGGTACAGCTCTCGGAATGAATCCACATAACCTTCAGCCAGCAGGTTTGTAAACTCCTCTCTTTCAGCCTCAGTAAATCCTGCTGTCTTCTTGTTTGTCTTTGGATTCTTTAGGTCTGGAAACAGGAAAATACTACAACACACATCATTTAACAGAAAATATAAGGAAGAATTAGAAATTCTCATTAACATCACATGATTTGTCAGTATCCTTGAGAATTATTTACCTGCAGGTGTATGTGCAACATTTAGATCTCCACACAAAATGACTGGTTTCTGGGCATCCAGTTTCTTGATATACTCGCGGAAGTCAACATCCCATTCCTTGGTTCTATAGTTCAGTCTTACTAGACCTTTCCCTGAGTTTGGCACATCTGTAAGAAAATAGTGAAGCACACATGTTACATATACCTTAGATGTCAAAAGAAATAACTGTGTTTATATGATTTAAAAGTTTTAAAGCTTACCTCTAATACAATAATAGATATACTATACCGCTATGTGTGGCTAATTTTGGTCAAATTTTGTAACAGACCAATCAAGACAAGAAATAATCATTAAACACATTCTTGAAGAATTATAACATCATACTAAATGTTAACATAATATCAGCTTGTGTCCTAAACTATTAGCAATTAATACTTACATGATGTCACTAGAAAGAATTTGTCAAATTCTGCTGTAATTGTACGGCCCTCGTTGTCGTGCTTCTTTTGACCTAAAATACAATAGGGAGCCTTTATTGCTTCACCATTTGTTACTTGTGTACAAAGTAGAAATGTTGTTGGTGAATGATGAATTGGCATTGTCAAGTTGCTTTAAAAATATTCACTTAGTTACTTATGATGTCACAACTGTAGTTTCATTCAGTCTACAATGCATCAAATCATTATATAATTCAATCCCTCATCGTTTGCTGGAAGTTAAAAATTCCAAAGGTCAGTTCACAATATATGGTAAAAGTAATTATTCTATTGCTGTTTGATTAAAGTTTTACATCATACTAGTGATGCTGAGCTCTACAATGATGTTCACCATCATTGAAAATCACAAATACTTTTGTCATGGCGCTGTACATAAAGCCAACTCACCAATGCCATATGTCACATTGACAGGCTTTGTTTTTGTGTACATGCCAGTCCCAGCATAACCCTCAGTTTCTGCCGATGACCAGTAGGCATGGTAACCGTCCACTTCAGATTCCTTTGGTAACTTGGCTTTGGAACACTTGGTTTCTTGGACACAAAGAATGTCAGGATCATAGGTCTTCAGGTAGTCTAGACCATCTCCCTATCAAGAACGAACCATGGTAGTATGTGAAATTGTACTATCAACAACAGATCATGGTAGAATATTCAACAACAGATTTATGGTAGAATGAGCTACAATATTGAACAATATTTTAACAATATGTTTTGATTTTCTGATAGCTTCTAAAAGACTAAAATTGGATCAGAATGACACATAATATCTGTGACTCTCATATGTTTAAACAGTGACTCAATTCCCCTTACACTGAATGTCACTTATGTATTATGTATTTTACAGTCAAATATTACAGAATTAGTCTATAAAAAATGTCAAATGACATTTAAAAACCTTAAAATGTAACAGTTTAGCATAAAGAGGGTTTATAAACAAGTTTTACAGCGAAGTGTTTACATCAATGTAACGAATCTAACGAAAGTTGTTTATATCTTTACCTTCATCCAGGCACGTAGGCCGTTGATATTCCAGGAGGTGATTTTCAGTGAGGACTTGCGACCATCCTCTGTAACTTTGTCTGGGTTGAACTCTTTCGGAAAGCTGGTGTCTGTTCCCTCTGGCAGAGACTCAAGGCTGTCCTCTTTTTTGGGTTTGGGAGTTTTTCCTTTGCCATTCTTTGAGGTAAAATATAAATTGGGGTCAAAAGTTTTTAGGTTAATCACTTATTTTTTTCAACATTTGTATAAATAATTTTTAACAGGAAATAATGCTTACATCTTCAATCATATTTAAAAACAAATTATCCTATTAAACTCATCCACCTTTATTGTAGAGAAATACGCTGGACCACAATAGTGTAAATAGCCATCATCTTGTTCTGGCCTTCCTTTTATACCGTTTTCAACCCAATAAGCCCCCCTGTCCCTTTAAGCGCCCCTCCCCTTTTTGAGGCCTCAATTTCAATTGCCCAGGCATAAGACCAAAACTATCAAAACTGTATAAGTTTGCAATAATTTCATCTAATGAAGCACCTTTTTTATTTTTTAAATGCCCTGAGCATTTCTTGGGTTGAATACGGTAACATGTGATAGATTTATAGGAGATGATAATACATACTGATGTACCAGCTTCATCCACTTTGACTTGTTTTTCTGCTGGTTCCTGTTGAAGACAAATTCAGATACTGCATTTGTATGTAGTTAATGCATACCATGTCTATAGCATTTCCATTGTGTGTATTCATATAGTTATTTGAGAAACTGTTTTAGCCAGAGACACCAGAGTTGACACTGCCGAGTGTGGCCTTTGACAAGGTAGTTCACTATTTTATTCATGATTCTTGATCATCATATTTTAAACGCAGTCCTTAAAATAGTTGCAACATTAAACCAAATGTTTTCTCAAAAGTACATATCTAGCATTTAAGCCCTTCACCAGATATATATCAGTCAATATGTCTAAGTGATAGTAAGTCTGGTATCAAAGAAGAAAGGCAATATTAGCATTAAACATGAGGGCTCAACTAAAAATATTTTAACCACAAATAGATATATGGACAGTTTAACCAAGGACGTATATAAGAAGGATAAGTCACACTGGGTTTGGGTCGAGTGCGGCGCAGGAGCTTTTGTGTTTGTGCACTGACTGTGATATTGGGCGACGATTGATTTTCCTTTGATATCCGCCGGCGCAGCCTTTGATTTAGCTTGCGGGTGTGAGGGCTACCGTCTTACTTTCTGAAACGTGCTGTCATTTCATGAGCTGTTGTATTTTTTTAACAAAAATTTAAAACATTTGTTCTAAATCTTCCGTCCTTAAAGCAAGTACTAAACATTGTAAAATTTAATCAACTTTACATTGGTGTTTGGTTTGACTCGTTAAGGCAAGTATTTGTTGAGAAAAATGGTTTTTATTCTTGGTTCATAAGCGTCTCGCGAGGTGTTAAGTAGTGTAAAGAGACAGTCACAAATCCTTCTCACTTATAAATCCTTTGGTTTAACAAACAAAAAATTCTTTCGAGTTGATAGGTTGCCTTCAATTAAATATATTTCCGTGTGCAACATCTACAACACATACCAATTTAATTAAGCTGTTCTTTTATAAAAAAAAAATGTGTTTAACTTACATCTTCAGGAGTCTTTTTAGACTGAAAAATAAAAATGTACAAATTAATTAAATTGAAACACATTCAGGGGATGTAACTCGTACAGTCGTAAGATACAATGTACGTGTACTATATATTTATAATCAAAAGCATGGTGTCCATAGGATGTCAACAACATCAAATCATGAAGACTGAGAGACTTAATCCTTATAGCTTTTAAACCCTTATATTTACTCTCTCTAGACTGCGTACATGATCAAATAAATGAACTGATGTAATGTACATCTGTGCGGCAGTAGGCCTACTCCACTAGTCAAAATGTTTTGCATGCAAAAATAATCTTACCTTGCGTTTGGGCGGCATATTCTTTTTACTCAATGACAAGACTCCAGAAGTAAAAAGTGTTCTTCGCACGCTTGAATACACCAAGTACGAGACGAGCTTTATGTGAACCGATGAGCACGCCAGAGCAAAACGATCACAAAGAAACAGCCGACGGCAGAAGAAACGAAAATTACAAGCGTCTTCGCCACATTTTTCCCGCGCTTTTGTTTACACTGGAATGGGTTTAGTTGTAATAGTATTGTAATTTTTGGGGAAAAGCAAATTTAAGAAAAGCCATATTTGTATATATAAAAACTTACAATTTACGTATTAGCTGATGACAAAACGAATTTCTGTCCTTGTCAAGAAATAGATGCTGCATAGTTTTGAAACTGAACAGACGAAGTTTCTTGAACGTTTGAAACGGAGGGTAATATCAAAAGGTTCCGATCGACCTTTTTCGGAAGCTTTTGGAATTTTGCCTAACTTGTGTACAATCAGAGGGCACCTGCCGGAAGTTAACCAATTTAACTTGGATACATGACGCTTTTGCAACTTCATATGGCCCATATATTGACACCGAGTGTTTTGGTGTCAACTCCTAGTTTTATGAATTAGCATTGGAAATTTTGGACAACTATAAAGTGAAAATAATGCATCGACGGTGTTGTCATTCCATGTTTGCGCACTCTGGAGTCTTTATCTATATACAGAATATGTAGTTTTGCAAGTATAACTATACCGGTTGAGAGCTCTGTACGGTGTTAGTTAATTTACATTTGAAATGACTGCTTATCGGTGCATGAGATCACAAGACAGTGCTAACTGCTGTTGCGTGACAGACGTATCCGTAATTAAAGTAACACGCCGCGCCGACTTTCTCGAGTGAAAGTGGGGGCAGTAAAGCAACAGAAGTCTTGGTACTCTATTAATTATGTACAAGGCCAGGAATTAACTTAGTGAGGGTCTCAAGGAGCTGACCAGGAATTCTTTATTTAACAACGAACAGTACGTTATGGAATTAATCAATGCATGTTCAAGCGACAACCTCTATAGAAATGATAAATTTATTTTTGCCATGATTTGCTAATTACAGGTAAAGAATTTATAAAAGGAAAAAAAACTCTCTTTCCATCGAGTCATGATTTTTGTAAAGAAATCCTTTTGAACCCCCTGTAATGAAACGATACCCAGGAATCTCCATAACATTACATAGGTGCCGACTGGTTTGCTAAATGCCAGTTCAATGGAGAGTGGCCTGTTAGTCAGAACAATGGATTATTTCGAGGATGACTTGTATGACATCCTTTTAAAAGGGAAGCGGGAATCCCTTAAGGAGTATCTGGACAAGGGGCTGGACGTGAACCATGCATTCCGCAGTACTGACCGTCCTGACCGGCTCGGTAAAACTCTTACAGAGGTGGCGGTGCAGGCACAACAGAAGGAAGTGGTGGAGGAGTTGATCAGTAAGAAAGCAAATGTCAATCTGAAATACATTGTGGATGTCAACAATTACGCTTACACATTGAGGGAATATAAAAAGAAAGATTGTTTAAAGCTAACTGTGATGTATGCATGTATTGTGAAAAACCAGGTGGACATGATTAAATTACTGGTTCAGGCTGGCTATAATGTAAATAACCATGACGACCGTGGCTGTACCTGTCTATGGCACGCTGTGGATTTAAATAACTATGAAATGGCTAAAGCCATTCTTTTAGCCAAAGAATGCGATGTGAATGTGATGGACACCGCCCTTCTCCGACCTCTACATATAGCCGCAATGCATGGTAACCACAAAATTATGTCGCTATTGATACGGAGAGGGGCTCGTATTGATGCTGTTCAACTGCGAGGATGGACAGCGTTAAATCTGTCTTGCCGGACGGGATGTGTACCAACGACACGAATGTTACTTCTGAATGGTGCTGATCCAAATCACATTGCTTATAATGAACATACACCACTTTCTATGTCTCTACAGTATTGTGAGGTATGTTAAGATATCCCTCTCATGTTACACCATGAAAAAATGATCAAAATAATGTAATTAAAGTGAGGGAAAAGTACAATAATCTACAAATATATTTATCACTATGCAGACTTTGTATAATAATTTTAATTAATCATGTATGTTTAATCAATTCTTCAAATGGTTCATATGTAATCATTTATTCATATTTAAATTGTTTTTAAAGTTTGTTAAAAATAATACAGATATTGTTGGCAACTGATCTCAGGTTTTTGTGGACGGTTTTAAGCTGTTATATGTAATATTCGTTACTGGTACTTTCAGGACCGACAAATCCCAGAGCTACTTCTAGAAGCAGGAGCGGAGGTTACTATGTCTTTAATCAAAAAGTGTAAGGAAGAGAAAATGATGAACTTATTACTGAATCCAGACCTCTTCTACTTAATGAAGTTTTTGTCAGAGACACCAAGAACCCTGAGGACATTGAGCTGTCTACGGATCAGGAAATCTTTACTTCAGTCAGCATCTGATCTTCATATCATACAGAAGGTTGAGGGCCTACCTCTGCCTAAGTTGATCAAGGAATATTTACTTATGGCTCATTTATAATGGTAACCGTAGTGTAGACTTAAGAGACTGTACATATTACTTTGACAATCATATTGGACAACAAATTGATAACCTGTTTTTAACCATGGTAAGTCGGTAACCATGGTTAATGATGATGCCTGTGTATTGTGTTCTAGTAAACATCGAATGCTATGGTTAACAAACTGATGACGAGAATGTATATACATGTACATGTTCCAAGAGTTAGCATAGCCATGGCAACATATTGATAAATGTAATTGTTACCATATGACAACGATTAATTACTTCTCTAAATCCATGATACCAGGAGTAAATAAAAAATCGTCTGCCCTTTATATATTACCATGGTAACCATGATGCGTCTTTCAGGGCAGCAAGTTTAAGGATTTGTGCAGCCCATTTTTTTTTTAAATTTTTTTTTTGATAATACGTCAGGATATTGCTTTGGATTAATGAAAAATTAAGTCCCACACAACGAATCGCCTAGCGTTTAGCGCTATCGGTTGGTTTTGGTCGTGATTTAACGGGTAGCGTCGACTACGGTTCAGAGATAATGAGCTAGGTGGTCACGTTGGTCTTGTGATGTCAGAGTAGTCCGCGGCTACACAAGGTAAGCCTAGTACATACATGTATATATAGCACATATACGTATACGTTAGATCTACAATTTTGAGTTTTTCGAGTAAATGGTTATTCTAGCTTTATGATGTAGATATTTTCAGTTTCAAAACATTCCATTTACAACACTTAAAAAATTCAGACAAGCATATATCTAACTTTAGATTAGATAATCAGTCCAATTTGATAGCGATATCAAAAAGATGTTCGGATCAGTATGGACTTAGATTTAGATAGCATTGGATGTAAATTTCAGTGTAATAAAAAACAGTATAATGTAACACTATCTTTTTACGAGTAAAATCCCAAAATTTTAGCATGAATATATCTAGAATCCGTGTTTTTATTTCAAACTTCTGCTATAACGATGCAAACACGGCACAGTTTTTGATTAAAAATAAAATGTGGTTATCAGTTATGTGATATTGGAGTAACAGTACCGAACTTATACCGAAAATAATATGTATATCTATATTGTTGCCTTTGAAACTTTATCCCTAACGTTAACTAAAAAAGCAGAAATACATCAATGGTATTTCTGATATATGTTCCTAAATCAGTTTAAGTGTAGATTTAAATTCATTATTTCAAAATTATACTAAATCCTTAAAATAGTATATTCATTGTCGACCGTTTTGTATATCATACCGTGATTTAATAGTATGGTATATGAACATTTTATCGTATAATCCAAAAAGTAACCACATATAGTGTTCAAATGAAAAATTGAAATTACTTGTATACAGGCATTATAAAAAGATATAATATCTTGTACATTTTTAAAAATATACTAAGTGATATTTAAAATAAGTATATTTAGTGTGATAATGTTGTAACCCTTCTTGTATGACTATACATGTACATTTAGATTCGAAACGGTGAAAATACATGCTTAGAATTTTTACTAATACCTTAGAAATTACGGAAGGTTGGTATATGCCACGATTCCGTAATTACAGTACTAGACTGGAATAATTTTTAAGGTTAAACCTTTAGTTGAAATAGTTCTTAGAACCATTTTTGTGTTTCTGAATAAGTCCATTTTTGTTTTACCCTGTGTACGACATATATATATGTGTTTGTAATATATATTCCTAGATATGATCAGGTATATTTTACTTCCATTTGCTTTTACATCTTCATTTTAAAAATGGAGGTGACAATAAAATACCTAGAACATAGATGTACGGGTTTCCATAATTCAAAGCACAATCCAATTAACAGATGTCCTAACCTGATTGACAGTTAGACAATAGCAAATACCCCGATATAGTCCACTTAATAGCAAATTGCCAGCGAGCAGGTAATTACAGGTGAGTTCGATGAATGGCGTTGTGTACAGGTAAACAACATCCTGGTCAAGGTATTACATAACTATCAAACCAAAGGCATGGCTAATTATATATCTATAATATCGGTGTATCTACTCGTATATCGATTAAAAATTGAAAGCGACCACACGGTCTGAAAAATAGTTCGTTTTGCTTAATATCTCAATTATTTGATCTTTTATAATATCAAAAGTAAATTCTTTCTACCACATGTTGAAACGTTTTACGGTATTGTAATAAATGTATCTCGATTTATTCGGTTAGCAACACACAACACAATGTTTGTAATGATCAAATGACAATCATCGATGTGTACGTATGTCAAGCATCATATCATTGATGCTTTAATCAAGGATTTCTTAAATTGTTACGTAAAATTTCATTTTACAGTCACAAACTTTGCAATTAACATTGTATCAAAGATACAGCATACAGGAAAATATTATCTAATTTAAGCTTATTCGTTGCTGAACTCCTCGACAAAAAATCTGAAACTTTTATTTCTGTGTGGATTTTCTTTCATAATTACACGAAGATACCTGCTATTAGAGCATAAATTAGTGTATTTGAAACATCGAATTTCACTCTTTTAGTTATTTATATTCGAGCCAAAGTTATTGTACGATTAACTTCACTCAAAAGTAATCATAAAAAATCTTTGATCGGCTTTTCCTGTGACCGTCGATGTAAGTGATAGCACATCAGTTATAGTACAGCTATAAGCCACGGACTATTGTGACGTCACACGGTTTAGAGCTAGAAAATTTGACCTCGATATCGGCGGTTTACAGGTTATTCCGGTCGCGCGCGGCACGGAGAGATTTCTACATGGTCTAATAAAGCCATTTCCAGCATAAACTGAAATTATCATTTTTGACTGCACAAATCCTTTAAAGGCCCATTACCTTTTCGGAGCAAAATACAAAGGTTTCTTAAAAACATTAATAACATCAGAAAATGCATACCGATGACCTAAAATAAGGTTATGACACAAAACATATGCAAGATTTCCTGTGTAATATATGAAAACAGTGAAAAGTCAATTCGCTGTTTTACCGTCTGGCGCAGTGATAGTCAACTACCGCGCGGTATTTAGGACGACGTCGGGAAACATAATAACGACCCGCGTTATGAAAATAAACATTTTATTTATTTTAATCAAATCGTTCAGAAGGTGATGGTAAATGTAGTATTAACGGTAAGTTAATAATTCTTAAGACTCTAAAAAATTGTCGATCTTGTTTTACATTCCCATTTTAAAAATTAAAAGCCGTTTCGGAAAGGTAGTGGGCCTTTAACAGTTAACACATTGATTAAATTAAAAAATCATTATATCTTTTTTGTTCTTGGAGAAGTTTGCGATGTTGTTTTGAACTATATCATCTAAACAACTTTTTGATGATATCACATTTTTTTCGCTCTTCATCAATATAAAGCAGACATCTGACAATGCGATGCTGTATAGTTTTCTAATTAGAAAGTCCTTCGAGAATGTTTCTCTCCGTTTGTTGGTGCTCAGGTAATTTTCAATAGGACTGAAGCTGTAATTGGTAGGGCAGTAAAGTTATATTATGTAGCTGTAATGTATGATCTATACGAACCCTAACAGTACAGGTAATTATCCACCTGTACCAGGTATTGATTACCTGGAGTCTTACTGTCTGGAGCTGAACTGTAGGTGTAACCAACTGATGTCATCACGTAGGACATTAAAATAAGTCCAAGGCTGTATTTATGACATTGACCTACATCTACTTAACTGTGTGAAGAGAGAAAGAGTATTGGATATTGTAAATAATAATATATTTTTTGTGAAAAAAACCGCCTACGAAAATCAAATTCCTTTGAATATTATCCACGAATTGGCTTTAATACACATTCGATATTGTTTTACTAGATTGTAAATATTGTTATTTTTATTCTGGCTGTATGATGTACTGGACTATATGCATGCAAACAGGTTGATGTCATATAAACATACATATTTTAGCGGTAGTTTTGGCGCTTTTTATTCATGTACAGCGCTAATGTTTGTAAAAGGCCATTTACTGTATTGAACTACCTAATGTGGCTGATTTATACCTGCGCTTATTATGCGATAAAACCTGACTGCGCTAAAATAAACGGGTACGTTTACAGTATGTATATAAATAATAACTGGAGATTTTAATTTATCAGATGTTGACCACTTTATCCTAGCTGTCAAAAAACTACCATGTTTTGGATGTGCTTCATGCTATTCGGTGTAATTTTGAAGATATGATGAAGTTAGTGTTGGTCTTTAAAACCGTAGAATATTGCATGTAGGAACTGTTCTCAGGACATGGTACAAGTGCATTTACCTTCTTTATACCAAGAACTGATAAAACGCGTCTAATTTTTGTAGTAAGGTACTACAGATTCCTTATAATTTTCGTTTGTTAGCTATTTTGGTGAAGTAATTTCTTATTTTGCTACTGACCATTTGAATCAGTATTCCATCAAAAGAGTAAGCTTACTATATGTGAACTTTTATTATCTCAGAAATTAATGTTTTCTGTTGTTCTAGACTATAGTGTTTATAAAAAGATTCAAGGTATGTCATTAAAAAAAATATCTGCTTGAAATTTATTTGATATCAGTAAACATGTCATGTACATTTCAAACCATCGCGTTTGTCAAGTTTTTAACCGGAAGAATTATTATGATTTGCTGTGGTAGTAAAATGCACTAATCTAACCTCCTTATTTGGTACACGTAGCCACACCATGACCAGTGCATGTATAAAATGCTGCTTTGTATTTTGAACGAATTTGTTTTGTAAAACCTCCAAGAATCTCAACTGTTTGAAATAAAATATTATTTTTGACAATCGCTGTGTTATTTTTGAGTGTCATTTTTTGAAGTGCTTATTTCCTTTGTCCGTGATCGAGTTATGCACCATATGTAGAGTATGAATTCTATCGACTTTTGATCTATAGCTGAGAACTAGAACATCTAAAATGGTCTATTGGAACCTGTGGTAGGTCTAAATATATATATGTCTGCTAACACTTTTTTTTCATCTGTGACCGAAATTATGTGTGATTCTTTGGCAGTATGCAACAACGTGAACTGGACAAAGGTTTTGTCAAACTTCAAAAACGGTCACAAGTGAAAACCCGAAAATATTTGAAAGCCAAACTTGTCCGTTTTGGTTTGGTTTAGTTTATTCTACGTCCTATTTAAATGCCAAGGTCATGTAAGGACAGGTTTGATAGTGGAGGAAAACCGGAGTACCCGGGAAAAAACCCACCGGCCAGCGGTCAGTACCTGGCAACTGCCCCACATGGGGTTTGAACTCGCGACTCATTGGTGGATGGCTTATTTTTTTCATTCTGTTTACATGTAGTTATGATAATTGAAACTTATCTAAAAGATGTAAAAATCATCTTCAATAAAACGAATGGCTCTTTCCTGTATCTTTTCCATCTTTTCTAGTTGAAATTAAGCTACAAAAATACCCGTGCCAGGACAGTAATTAAAAATCAAAATTTTTGCCTTGTTTATTTAGTTACTGCCAAACACAGTTTTCAGAACCCAAAGTAACTTGGAACCCCCCCCCCCCCCCCCCAAATTTTTTACATAAATTACACATCTATTACGGTGGCGGAGTTGTGTCATTTCGCCAGTAGATTAGTCCTTGGGTTAACTTCTCTGCTGGAAACTTAAGTAAACAAAAAAAAAATCAAAAAAAAAATCCTATGACTGAAAGAAAAGGCGAAAATTAACAAGTATTAAATCTGCTAATAATAATTAGCATTGTAATAATTAGTTAACCATAATTACTCGTCTTTTTGCCCGCCTTTAACCGCTTTAAAGTTCAGGCGAAAAGACAAAATTTAGGTTTGTTAATTTTCGTCTTTTCGAGGCTAGAAAAACAAAAAGGCTATATTTTCAAAGGCGAAAAGACGAAAAATCTTAGTCGATTTCGTTTTTTCGTCTTTTATTTTTCGTCTTTTCGCCTCGAAAACACGAGTTCCTTTTCGAGACGAAAATACGCATATAAGTCAGCCACCGTAGTGATTGATTAAAGTGAATAGATGATCATGGTGTTCAACACTGATCATGTTAGATGTCAACTTCGCTAGCCAAGGGTATATGTATACATGTACCCTTAGCTTACACGAAAAAAAAACATCAGCATCAGCTTCACGGATCAGCACGTTACGGGTCCGCGGTAGTTAAGCCTATTTTACTGTTTTAAAACAAGTGATAAGCATAAACGCTAGTAAATGAGGCTTTTGACCATGTTGTGCAACGTTAGAAATAAAAATGTTTAATTTCTAAGAGTAAGAAAACGTAGTCCATTAGATCTACTAACTCTTTACAAACTGTCTCTAACGATCAGCAATCTATATAGCAGACGAATTATTTCATAGGTGCAAAGGAAATAATGAACCCTCCCCTCGCGCCAAATGAAATCTCGCGCGATCACGTCAGTCCACATGTAAGAAGAAAGGAAGAAAAACACGGACCTAAACATTCATTGAAATGCAGAAGTGTCCGACTTGCCCGAAGTGTCACTCATTTTATTTTCCACCAAAGGTGATACACGAAGCTTTATGTAGTTGATTTGAAACTGCAAACAATTTTGCAGACGTGTTGTCGCTTTGTATTTGCAGCTGCGATATTGCAGATTTATAAACACATGATCAGTGATCATCATGGCCAGCATCACTGTCAAATATTTGAAATAGCCAAAATATAGAGTATCGCCACTATCCCATGATACAGACAAAACTCCAACTCCAATTAATTTGTTGCAAAAAGTACAAAGAATGTTATTTTTTCATATTATTTATTTTGATATGTAGTGCAACAAAAATACATTCAAAATACTGCAGTACTGTACACTAAAGTCTGTCATTATTGTGGTTGTTTTGTAATTTTTGCTTCCAGTTATGCTTATTTTTCACTAACTTAATAAAATAGAAAATAAACCTTGTAAACATCAACATTTTTAATACCACATTTTCCATCAAAGACATTAAAAAACCATAATTGATGTTGTATGCAGAATGATTCTTGGAAGAACATAAGGGAGATTACTCCAACAATGTTAGAGGTATAGCACGACGAGACACTTTTGATCATTACGTCGTGTCTAACCTCTAACAATCGAGGCAGGATTCACACGGCGCAGAAATGGGCTCGATATAAATTCAAAATTTCAAGTTGTGTTTTACACTAACCTTTTATATCCTGAAAGAATTATCCCAAAACAGTTAAATATCACCAATATAGCGAGAAACTACATAGAAGTGCACTTGTATAGATACCGAATTAAGCACATTACTAAAACCCCAACCAAACTATTTGTATAGTCTACTCCGGTCGCCATTTTTGTACTTTCGGTTTTGTTACAAATTGAACGAAAATGTGTGGACGGTGAAAGTAAAAAAAGAATCATTATCTACTATGAAATATATTGGCAGTAATTTCGACTAAAATCAATCGAATTCAATTAAAAAATTATGACAGAATCAATCAGAACAAAAAAAATATATTTTGTTTCCCGTGCATAACAAACAATCTTGTTACTCACAAAATAATATATATCTTTTCCCCATTGAATACACCGTACAAAAATTTGAATAAAACACGGAAAGAAGACGAAAAATGTGGAATAGGAATTAACCTACATTTGTAGATTATACAGCGATGCTATGGGTCAGCTCTTAAATGTGTGATTATTCCGCGGATTAATGTTATGTCATACATATTCTTATACCAGGATGTGTTCATGGATAACTACTGATTCACGCTATACATGTTTTTTTTGACATTCTGGTAAGTTTTTCACTTGGTAATTAAGCGTCAAAGTTCCGCTCTAATTCGAGGGCGGAACTTGCGAAGACTCGTATAGGGTTCGGGCATTAGATCTCGATATTGCACATCAGAAGTTTCTCAATATCGAGATCTAATATTATTGGATTAAAGGGAGATAACTTGCATTGACTTAATTTCTGTTAGGACAGGCTTTTAAAACTGGTTTTATTTATTGCATTTTTTCAACTATCTGCTAGATTTACCTGAAGGTAGTAAATTTGGGTTGTTGAAATCTGCAGAAATTTCGTAATCTGTCAAAATGGCCCCATACAAAACTAGATCAGTCCATGAGTTTATGAGACCAGTGTATTTTACAGTAAAACAAATCATACTCAATTTACACACTATCAGAAAAAAAATCATATTCAATCTGGTCATACTTTCAACAGAACATGTTTAATTTTGAGATCTTTTCAGGATTAATAAATTAAATTTCAAAAATTACTATAAAAAAAAACCAAGCTAATAATTCACTGACAGTCCACCCAATTATTATTATATTTATTTTCTATAAATTTTCTATTTGCCTTGATTTACTTATTGTTTTCCTAACAGTATATTGCCGTATTATGCTACATTATATCCTAAGGCTGACAGTACATGTTACAGGTATTGTCATACATGTGAACATTTTAACGTTTGTCGTTATCCTAACAGTACATGTCACAGGTATTGTCATACATGTGAACATTTTAAACGTTTGTCGTTATCCTAACAGTACATGTTACAGATGGTCGATCCTACCACAAACATCCCCTCCTGCTGGATTGTGGGCACACTTTCTGTGAGGGCTGTCTTCATGCTTTGGCTAAGGAAGGCAAGACTACAGTTAAATGTCCAATAGAAATATGCCAGGTAAGAGACTGAGATTTCATATTTTGATTCTTTCAAGTTCTGCCATAATGGAAACATATACTGATGGTGTCATGTATGTATGCAGTAGTGTTGAGTATGATGTAGTAGAGGTCTTAATCTAGTTTTGGCTGATCAGCTATGCCTTTACATGGCATGGGGAATCTATGTCACAGACATGGATGCAGTTGCAATTTAAATGGATATCATAAAATGAAAATTTAAGTATGTACACAGGTAATACTAAACAGAACAATGTTTAATTATGATGAGTGACATAAATAAAGCAAAATGCAGGAATTTAGATTGTTTACAAAATCACTTGTGATTGTGTTAACAATACCAGGTACTGTTTAGAGATTGTGTTGGAGAGTTTGAAGAAAGGGAGAGATTTATAAAAAACTAATACTTGCTATAGTCACCTGAAAATTATTATTCATATTAATGAGGTTGTAGTTTACTAGTTATTGGTCATAAGCATACTTTCTGCTATTAAATTTGCAACTGCATCCATGTCTGTGACAATATTTCCCAAAATTGTTTTAGGGACCACAGTTTATGACCCATTTAGCCATTATATATAGATGCAACATATTCTCCATTTTTGGGTCAGTTTTCTTCATGGAAATCTGGCTTGTGACCAGTGAAACTTGGCACATCCATAAACAACCAGAACTGTTTATAAAATGAAAACAAAATAAAGCCAAACTACACCTTTCTTGAATTTGTGCTTTAAGGGTATTTTAATCGTGATAGAATTGATAATTTTGTAATTGTTACCTGTATCATTTCTGTTGATTTAGGCACCGACCCCTATACAGGGTGATGTGAAGGAGCTCTGGCCTGACCTGTACACAGTAGGACTTGTATTGTACAACCAGCGCACACTTTTGGACAGGTAAATTGAACACTGACATAAAGAGTGAACCAGCATACCGTATTTCACCGCAAATAAGACCCCCCTCCCAGAGAAGAAATAAAGGTCAAAAGTGGTGGGGGGGTCTTATTTGCGGACAACCCCCCTGATAACATCGATCCATGAGGTCGCCATCTTGGATTTTTTAATGTCCTGTCATTGTTGTAACAGTTGTATGACAGATAGGTAATAGCAAGATGTTCAACTATTTATAATAATAATGAAGACGTATGAGTAAATTAAATCAAATGTTATGACAAATTAAAATATAAACAGTACTAGGGCAGTTGTAACGTAAGTCTGAAAGGGAAACACATTTTTGCAAGAGTCACGCGGACATTCACCAATGAATCAAAACGAAGAAACAGCATCATAAGCAATGTCATTTTATTCCAGAAGTTTTAATAATCATATAGTTATTTCAAAATATTCAAATTCGGTTATTGTTTACGATTACAACTACATCTCCGTCTTAGTAAACACGTGAATCAATCGCCGTGAATCGGAAGGACGATCGCCGTTCAGACTCAGGCCTATTTAAAATTCACTGCAAACATTTACATATCAAATTCGTTCATAAACAGAAGAATTTACGTACATTTGTCTCAGCCAAATGAGCAAACGATCGTGATTTAACTTCAACGTGCCAACATGCACTGATGCAATTGTTTGTACACACATGTGTAGGAAAATGGCGCCGGTTGAAGCCATACTTTCACACCGAGTCGTGTTTGGGAATTTGATCGGTATGCTATTGATACGACGATAGTTTGATAATATTTCAGATATTAATACAAGTATTAAACTGCATTAAAACATCGTAGCAAGTATTTTTGTATCCAGAGTAAAACACGAAACTTTTGCGGCTAATCATATTATACTGACTGCGTAAACAAAACATGGCGGCCGAAAAGTAAAGCATGGTTTCTCCAACTGATCGTGAACTACAGGTACGTTACGTTCACAAATAAACATATTTGAAACTACATGCCTTAAGTAGATGTTTTAGGTAATGATTGTATTGAGTTAGAACCCATGACTGCAGAAACGATCTGCATCAATGACGAATATCTTTGCCGATTCATGTAAAAAAATGACAAGCCGTACGAACACTAAAACGTGTTGACCATGCCGATATAAAGCGTTCATGGAAACATATATCGGCGTATTTTGTTGAAAATAAACTCCAATTAAATATGAGCACCGTCCACAATTCGTAGTTTTTTATAATTAAATTAAATCACCCGTGAATTAACTTGTATTAAATAACAAAAATAACAAGGACACAAACAATTGTTTACTACGTGATTTTTCTATGCCGATAAAACAAACAAAAAGAAGTTCCGATACAAAGTAATTTTGGTGTTTATTTTAATTACTCCGTTGCTCAAATCCGTCATCCAGTAAACTGCAAAATAGGTGGGGGGTCTTATTTGCAGACATCCCCCCTAAGTCTGAAAATGTGTCAAAATAGGTGGGGGGTCTTATAATTGCGGGAGAGGTCTTATTTGCGGTCAAATAACGGTAAGCTTGTCCATTCTACAAATTTTACGAGATGGGAAAGGGGTTGTTGTACAAACAATCAGCCTGGGCCTAGTTTTAGTGGCATTTCTCAGAAATAAGACTGATTATTTTTATGTCTTGGAAGTTGAAGGGGCTGATCTCTGATTGGAGCTTTTACTCTGTAATAGTTAGTCAATAGAAAATATAATAAACTGTCTGATATGGCTTAGACTGAAGATTAAAGTTTGTTCTATAGGATAAGCAGATTTAAGTTAACACAAAATGAAATCATTGTCTAGGTCATCCTTAAAATTTAATGAAATTAGAAGAAGTCAAAAAACAAAATAAGAAGTTATCTAACTCTTTGAATAAATTTGGGAGATGTCAAAGTTCAATACATTGCTGTGTTACAGAGAGCTCAGCAAAATAACACAATCACAGATGGTACAAAATTTGAAAAGAAGAGTCACAGACAAACTGGTGGATCCAGGTAAATCTATACTCCTGTACTTAAAGATGTATCTTTCAAGTTTAGATAACAAATTTATAGCATGGTAATTATCACTGATCACACGGGTAAGACTATCAAATTGATAAAGTCAATTTTTGAGTTGTATGATAAACATACATGTAAGTATATTGAGACACATATTGTTGTTTTAATTTCAGTCCTAAACATTTGGAATTTAAACATGGTGTATCTGCGGTGCAATGAAAAATAAGATAGGTATTCTTCCTTTTTCAGATAAATGTTGTAAAGAGTGTTTGAGGAAGGTAGCTACATGTCGCTGTGAAAAATGTGCCTTCATCATGTGTATGCAGTGCTTTGATAAGGTATAAAAGTTAACTTGGTACTTGAGGTACATAATGTCTTTTGTAATATGACTGTGTTTTGCCGTTTTCTGATTGGTCTAGACTGCTTAGGACAGAGGTTGACATTGCAAATCAGGTAACCTGGCTATGAATAGACACAGGGAATATCCTGTCTCTTTCACATTTTTGACCAATAAAAATAGATCATTGCCGAATCATCGGTCAATAGATATATGTATAACAGAAGTACTACAAATACCTACTGAGGAATATGTGTATGAATACTTTCTTGATTTTGTTTTGTTTAAGTTTAAAATCTTTCGGGTGTCCTTTCTTCAAAATCGTTTCAAATACTGAAATAGCAAAGCCTATATTGTTTATATAACAAAACAGTTATTGACTTTTTGTATTTAGATACAAGGAATTATGATATCTTTTTTGAATAGTGATATTTCCCTCGGCCTTCGGCCTCGAATCACGTTTCTCAGGTTCAACAATTACTCGTATTCACCTACAAAATGTCAATATTCATTTCACCATAATCATGTGCATATTGCATTTTGGGACCAATCGGTGAACAAGATGGCAGACAGTCCGCCACATGGGATTTTGATAGTTGAAGCTTTTTACCGCTATTTCTAGGAAAGTACTGTGCAATCTGTCTCAAATTGTATATGTAGGTTCCCCAAGGGCCCTGCATTTTGGGACTGACTGGTCAACAAGATGGCCAACAGGCCACCATCTTGGATTTTGATAATTAAGTTTGCTTCCACTATTTCTCAAAAAGTGCTGAATGGATCTGTCTCACATTTCATGTGCAGGTTCCCCTAAGGGTGTAGTTGTGCATATTGCATTTTGGGACCAATAGGTCAACAAGATGGCCGACAGGTAGCCATCTTGGATTTCAAAAATTGTAGTAATATGTAGTAAAAGTTTGAAAAGTCCCTCTTTCCATAGTCAGGCGTAGATCATTCTTTGATGGGCGCCAAGATCCTCCTGGGATCTCTTGTTGTATATTATTAACTCATCAAAAAGTGAAAGGGCATTGAACCCCTTAAAAACTGAAATCTGATGAATAATTACATCAAACATTGCTTAAAAAAGATATCTATCTGACATATTACTGATGCTGATGTCGGATGTTTTAATCTGTATTTGTATGTGACATACTTTATCATATCCATTGAAGTAAGACGATCAAGTGCAGTGGACCATCGAAAGTCCAAACACTTGTGTCCCCAGGTGAAATCCTCCAGATTGCAAATTTTATGTACTACCGAATACCAGTTACTTGATCAATTATAATATCTCTTCTTTATGTTTCCATCCAAAGTTGCAAGTTTTGCGGACTATCAGCGTCCAAATCATCACCAGTCCACTATTTGAATTTTAAGCCATTTAGAGGTTACTATAATATTTCTTTGTGTCTTATGTAGATACATTCCATGTCCAACATGCTAAAGCAGCATCAGCCCATCCCTCTATCTAAGGACAGCAGGTAGGTCCCATCACTCACCACTGTTCATGTAACATTATATACGTTCATGATACATTTAAAAGGCATTATTGAAGCTTATGAAATACACTGAATGATTCACTTATAGAATTTGGTTTTGTTTTCCCTTTCTTTGGTATCAACTTTTCAGGTCTAAATAGCTCTTTCTGTAGCTACTTATGGTAATTGTTAGTATGTATTTAAAGTTGATTAGTATGTCTTTAAAGTTGATAATAACCATATTCAGTTTGTACAATATGTAAAGGTCTGAAGGTGATTGAAGTCAAGTTCAAGGCTGAACAGGGCTAAATTGTTTTTTTTTTTTTTTTTTAAAAAGGAGATTGGGGGAGGGGGTAACAATTCTTTAAGTACTCAGATGTTTTAGATTAATTTTGATAGAAATTGTCTAATCTTCTGATACTATAATAGATGTCTTCAAAAGTATACCTATGATAATCTAGCTCTGGATGTTTGATAATTTTCTGAACGATTCCATCATTTTGTGGTAAAGTAGATGATTGTCTTTAGGACTCTGGTCCTATATAGTCTACAGACATGTTAACCTTTGGTGAGCAAAAAGAGGTAGATTTTTGACTCAAAAGCGGTAGCATTGCACGCGGTATTTTTCACGATGCGTCAGAGATATATAAATATCAATAATATGCAAAATAATTACAAAAACATATTTTGTTTAACAAATTATAAATATTACAAATAATGATTTAACTTTAATTAATCACACCATAGGCCTTGCATTGGTGGCTCATTTTGTATTTTTAAAATGTTAATTAAGGCTTATATTAAATTTAGAATATGAAAAATGCCAATAAATACATTGTATACTTTTATTTCAATGCATTTATCACCTTTTTTAATTATACATTTTGTCTATTTGTTTTGGGTTTTTTTTCACTTTTTTTTTTTTTTTTGTAATACATACTGGACTCATTTTCTTTTGATTTATGCAAGAAAAAATACAAATATTTGTTTCTAAAATTTACACCATTATTCTAGAGAAATAATCACCCTGAAAAAATTTTTTTTTTTTTAGTGATATCCTGAAAAAATATACCAAAATCCGGCTCCTTTATTAGAATCACCCCATTCCAAAATGGCGGCCATTACGATTGCAAAGTTTATGATTTTCAGCAGACACTGTATGCCTATTTTACATTAAAAAACGTGAGTAAATCATTTCAATTATAAGTAGTGTTTGTTTTTGAAATGATGCTTACTAGTTTTAAGCACAAAATTTATTGAAAGGCCAGGTGATTGTTTCCTTACGGTAGGCCTACGTAATACACATCGTGACGTTACACTCAGACACGTGAAATAGGTTAAGCAAGTGACACCACCAAGCCAAGGTGGAACTAGCCCCAGGCTGCTAATTAGCACCAGTGGGTGTTGGTCAGGGAGTATTCACACCTCCTTTGTTTACTTAATTATGAAGCTAGTCCCCCTACTCACTCTGGTATGCATTTTGAAGCCACCATGGCAGCCCCAACCGACTATATAACGTTAGCTATGAAAAATACAGAAATCAGAAGGAAAATAGTTCTGGATGTTTTGATAATTTCTGAACAAATCCATCATTTTGCGGTAAAGTAGATGATTGTCTTTGGGACTCTGTATCTATTCTATGATGATCTTGTCTACCTTGTATTACAGCAGTGTAGAGGGAGTGATGTGTAAACACCACCCGGACCGGCCTATAGAGTATTTCTGTGAGGATGATAGTATCCCCATCTGTTCTCGCTGCGTCATTATGGGCGACCACAAGAAACATAATATCACATCCATGGAGGAAAAGGTGGGCAAATCTGATTTCTTTGGATCCTTTTTTAGGTCAGGTCATCTGACCGAAGGTCATCTGACCGAAGGTCAGGATGACCTATTGTCATCGTGTTTTGTCCGTCGTCGTGCGTAAGACTATTTATACAAAAGCCTACTCCTTCTTCATCCTTGGATGGATTTCATCCATATTTGGTTTGAAACATCATTGGGGAAGGACAATCATATTTTATATAAATGAGCCTGGTCCGACCCCTAGGGGCTGAGGGGTGGGGCCCCAAAAGGGCAAATTTTCTTAATTTTAGCTTTAAAATCCTACCTACTCCTCCTTCATCCTTAGGTTGATTTCATCCATGTTTGGTGTGAAACTTCATTAGGGAACGACAATCATATTTTATATAAATGAACCTGGTCAGAGGGGCAGGGCCCCAAAAGGGCAAATTTTCTTAATTTTAGCTTTAAAATCCTACTCCTCCTTCATCCTTGGATGGATTTCATCCATATTTGGTGAGAAACATCATTGGGGAAGGACAATCATATTTTATATAAATGAGCCTGGTCCAACCCCTAGGGGCTGAGGGGTGGGGCCCCAAAAGGGCAAATTTTCTTAATTTTAGCTTTAAAATCCTACTCCTCCTTCATCCTTGGATGAATTTCATCCATATTTCGTGTGTGAAACATTGGGAAGGACAAGAATATTTTATATAAATGACCTTGCTCAGACCCCTAGGGGCTGAGGGGTAGGGCCCAAAAGGGCAAATTTTCTTTAATTTAGCTTTAAAATCCTACTCCTCCTCCTTCATCCTTGGATGGATTTCATCCATATTTGGTGAGAAACATTATTTGGGAAGGACAATCATATTTCTTATAAATGAGCCTGGTCCAACCCCTAGGGGCTGAGGGGTGGGGCCCCAAAAGGGCAAATTTTCTTAATTTTAGCTTTAAAATCCTACTCCTCCTTCATCTTGGATGAATTTCATCCATATTTCGTGTGTAACATTGGGGAAGGACAAGAATATTTTATATAAATGACCTTGCTCAGACCCCCTAGGGGCTGAGGGGTAGGGCCCCAAAAGGGCAAATTTTCTTTAATTTAGCTTTAAAATCCTACTCCTCCTTCATCCTTTGATGGATTTCATCTATATTTGGTTTTAAACATCATTTGGGAAGGACAATCATATTTTATATAAATGAGCCTGGTCCGACCCTAAGGGGCTGAGGGGTGGGGCCCCAAATGGGGAAATTTTCTTAAATTTAGCTTTAAAGTCCTACTCCTCCTTCATCCTTGGATGAATTACATCTATATTTGGTGTGAAACATTATTGGGGAAGGACAATATTATATTATATAAATGAGCCTGGTCCGACCTCTAGTGGCTGAGGGTGGAGTCCCAAAAGGGCTAATTTTAGCTGGCCCACTTACTGTTTTTTTTTTCAGGTTTCAGTTTTCTGATCTCAATGAAAAATTGGTCTATAGGGGTTTTAATTGATGCCGAACAACATGCAAACATTTTTATAAAGATTTTGGTATTCCAAGATGGCTGCTGGCCCTCTTCCTGTTTTAAGGTTTCAGTCTCCGATCTCAATGTAAATTGGTCTATACGGGTTTTAATTGATGCCGAACAACATGCAAACATTTTCGTAAAGATTTTGGTATTCCAAGATGGCCGCTGGTCCACTTCCTGTTTTCCGCGTTCAGTCTCTGATCTCAATGAAAATTGCTCTATAGGGGTTTTAATTGATTCAGAAGGGGGAACTTTAAGTGAGGACAATCATATTTTTATAAAGGACCGAGCAAAGACCAATGGGATAGCACGATGGAGGTCTAAAAATTGGAGCTTTGCTGAAATTTGCTTTAAAATCTGACTCCTCCTTATTCTTTTTTTTCAATGTGAACAATATATCGGTCACTTGCCATTTGTTCAAGACTCCTAGTTCAGAAACTTAAAAGCCACATAGGTAAATTTTTCTATTAAGACTCAAAAGCAGCCTTTATTTTAAGGTATTTTGATGGTTTCATCAACTTCACACAAAACATTTAATATGTAGACTGATTTGAATATATACTTTAATAACTTGCAGTTTCACTTTATTCTGTCTGAATTTGATATAATCAAGGTGGAGTTATATTTGATAACTGGAGAAAAGGATAATTAAAATTCTATTGATAATATTTCTGGCCATGATACTCAGTCATATTTAGACTTAGATATGTTTTAAAATTTTATTATTGAAACAAAATTGAACAATCACGTTTTACACGTTGGGAGAAAAATGTTATTTTCATTTCAGAACAAAGCAATATTTGCCGACATGGAACCAGCACTTCACACAGGAACTAAAGTATTAAAGAAACTTCGCAAGGCAGAACACGTAAGTGTGTAACAAATCTTAAATATTTGGGGATTGAATAATTTCTTGAGGAGTAGCATTTCTTTTGTCAAAATATTTAAGTTTTAAAATTTGTTTATAGGTTTTGCTTTAACAGAAAAACTGCTGAATATCTTTGGGATGTCTATTTCAGTAGCATTATACTATCAGGAAAAGACATACAGTCAAACCTGTCTGTAACGACCACTGAAGGGGAGACAGAAAAACGGTCACTATAGACAGGTTGCCTTTATAGACAGGTTAGGTTTTTCGTGCCAACCAACGAGCCAGTAAATAAAACAGAATTGTATTAATACAAAACAGACCTGCTACTGGATTATATATTTATTGCCGTGCATTATTTAAGAAATAATTGTGTCAATATATTTCCGTGATTTGTGTTCGTTTTACAATGTATTTTAATGCAATCGGAAATTTCGATCATAACAAAATCAACTCGTTTTGATACATAGTAGATTTTTTCAGCTATGAACATAATAATTACCTAATTACTGACTTCACATGGCCTGGAATTATCTGTGAACGATTATTTTCAGACAATATATGCGTGTAATATTTTTTTACAACACATTCTCGCTGGCCGCATGTCGTATGTAATGTTGCCGTGTAACCAGTTTTGACGGATTAATCTCGGAACATGAAAGATCGATTTGGAGGCGTTTTCTCACAATATACAGTCTCAAAACTATTAAAATCACAATGCAGGTACACATATTAACTTTCAGTAACATTTCTACCAAGAAATGGGACCGTATTTTATTTATAAACACGTCGAGAATATACCCCGGGTCACAACGGGCGATAATCCACTGACTCTAATCGTAAAGAAGAAGAACGTAAATTTATTGGCCTAATTTGAAATAGCTTAAGTACAGGCCATTTCTTAGTAATAAAACAATGCTAAATATCGACAATGAATAACGGAACACATTAAATAAATCGGCATGTTTTATTTTGCCTACCATATCATCCGAGTTGTGGCTTCAAAATCACGCTTTACAAGTGATCTTTTCGTGCACATGGCGTTCGCGACCAAACATAATTTCAGTCTTTGATAGGCATAAACGGTCGTTAAAACTTCCATCCTTAAATTGGCAACCATATTTGTACCTCAAATGTTACGACCGCTAGGTTATAAACCAAACAGTACTGTATAAACAATTCATAGCTTGGGCTTCAGTAATGGCTGCCATTTGCTTACAAAGGGAGTTAATTACCGGAAGTAGGTCGAAGGGACGCTACTCACACACACACACACTGTACTCTGTACTCAAAAAGTCGATCTCAGCGACCGGTCGTTATACAACTTTTACGGGGCTAAAACGACCGGTCGTTAGCCACATTAGACAGGTGGTCGTTATGCAGAGTGCCATTATATAGTAAAAACGCATGGGGAGTCTAAAAACCGGTCGTTATAGACAGGCGGTCGTTATTATACAGGCGGTCGTTAGAGCAGGTTTGACTGTATGTCAGACAAAATTTGATGTAGCCTTGCTTCCGTTGTATTATATGATTAAGATGTATATAAAGACTTATAGATGTAAATCTTTACATTGTATTACAGATGATGGGAACATTGGTGCCAGACATGAAGTTGGAGACAAACAGTGTAATAGAGGAAATAAGAGGTCACTTCCAATTCCTACATGGCATGCTTCAAGCAAGGTGAAAATTAAAGGGCAGTTTGTTGTCGTTAAATTTCTAGAGTGTATTTAATTTTCAAAAGAACTAATCTAAAAAGCTTTTTCACACATGGATAAGTAAACAACTATGGTGACTTTAATTGACTACATTTTCCCATGACCATGTACTGGATCTAAGATTATTTTCATGAAACTTTAAAAAAACACCACTGGATAACTTCTATGTAAACGATACTAAAAAGTTAAGGTTACCATGATAACTGAATGATACAAATTATAATTATCTTATATTTCAGAGAAAAACAATTAATAGATGATGTGTTTACCGTCTATAAAACCGGTATAGAGCCGTTGGCGACACTGGTAAGTGTAACTAGCCAACCATGATTTGACGACGTTCAAACTTGCTGCTTGATATTTGCTATATACAAAAGAAATCTTTGGCTTATATCAAGCTTGTTCCAAAAAGTGTAGTATAAGCCTTATGGCTTCCATATAAACCATCTGTATTTAGCATTCATTGTCAGATTGGCTATTTAAATTGCTTCTTGCCGGTATGTCTATTAATTCATGAACAATTTTTTCATTGCAATTTCTTAGAAGATAATATCATGATCCTATGTCAAATTTCATATAAAAATGATTTTTAGTGCCTAGTTGTATTAGTGCCATTTTGAAACTTTCAGAAATCATAGACATTGTAGCCAACAGATGGCTATTGTAAGACTCAATTAATTGATGTTTGAAGCTTCTGTTTCTGAAGACATATCTATAGGATTTGTAGATTCTCTTGGTTCTCTAGTTATGTCACATTTTGGATTCAATTTGATAACTCAACGGTGAGAACCAATATCTGTCTTTGATCTATATTGCTGTCATCTCGTGTAATAGTAACAATTAATGAAATTTGCTGAATAACCTTAAAAATGGTAATGATTTATATGCTTTACATGGTTGTTTACAGAAAGAAAAGATTTATGATGACATACGAAAGTTAGAAATGTCCATAAAAGGTGAGTAGCTGCAGTCTGTGATACCAGTCTGAGAGAAATTTTGAGTGATGGATAATGTCAAGGTGGTTTGTCAATTTTGTATTTTATTTCAGATAAGTTTGAGATTTGGGAATGCCGGTTTTGATATAAGTGTCTTTGTTTTTGGATTTGCGGAAATCACCGAGATGATTTGAAAATGAAATTGAATTCAGGATATATTTAAAAAAAGAATCTACGATGAAGTTGATATTTTTAGCCCACCATCATCAGATGGTGGGCTATTCAAATCGCTTTTTGTCCGTGGTCCGTGTCAGTCCGTCCTTCCATCCTCCGTCCTTCCGTCCGTTAACATTTCTTGTTACCGCTATTTCTCAGAAAGGGCTGAAGGGATCTTTCTCAAATTTCATATGTAGGTTCCCCTAGGGCCCTAGTTGTGCATATTGCATTTTAGGACCGATCGGATAACAAGATGGCCGCCAGGCCGCCATCTTGGATTTTGATAGTTAAAGTTTGTTACCGCTATTTCTCGGAAAGTACTGAAGGGATCTCTCTCAAATTTCACATGTAGGTTCCCCTAGGGCCCTAGTTGTGCATATTGCATTTTGGGACGGATCGGTTAACAAGATGGCCGCCAGGCCGCCATCTTGGATTTTGGTAGGTAAAGTTTGTTACCGCTATTTATCAGAAAGTACTGAAGGGATCTATCTCAAATTTCACATGTAGGTTTCCCTAGGGCCCTAGTTGTGCATATTGCATTTTGGGACCGAACGGTCAACAAGATGGCCGCCAGGCCGCCATCTTGGATTTTGATATTTAAAGATTGTTACCGCTATTTCTCAGAAAGTACTGAAGGGATCTCTCTCAAATTTCACATGTAGGTTTCCCTAGGGCCCTAGTTGTGCATATTGCATTTTGGGACGGATCGGTCAACAAGATGGCCGCAAGGCCGCCATCTTGGATTTTGATAGGTAAAGTTTGTTACCGCTATTTCTCAGAAAGTACTGAAGGGATCTCTCTCAAATTTCACATGTAGGTTTCCCTAGGGCCCTAATTGTGCATATTGCATTTTGGGACGGATCGGTCAACAAGATGGCCGCAAGGCCGCCATCTTGGATTTTGATAGGTAAAGTTTGTTACCGCTATTTCTCAGAAAGTACTGAAGGGATATGTCTCAAATTTCATGTGCAGGTTCCCTTAGGTCCCTAGTTATGCATGTCACATTTTGGGACCGATCGGTCAACAAGATGGCCGACAGGCCACCATTTTGAATTTTGATAATTGAAGTTTGTTAACGCTTAGAAAGTACTGAAGTGATCGGTCTCAAATTTTATATGTAGGTTCTCCTAGGACCTGCATATTGCATTTTGGGACCGATCGGTCAACAAGATGGCCAACTGCAGGTAGCCATCTTGGATTTTGATAATTGAAGTTTGTTAGTGTTATATATCTCAGAAAGTACTGAAAAGATCTTTCTCAAATTTCATATGTAGTAAAAGTTTGAAAGCAGAGAAAAGATCCCTCTTTCTATTGTCAGACGTAGATCATTCTTTGGTGGGCGCCAAGATCCCTCTGGGATCTCTTGTTGTTTTGTTTTCAAAGGAGGTGTTTGCATGGCCGCCCACGATCGATTTTTAATGTTTTGGTGCAAATACATCACTCGGCACATAATACATATCGGAACAGTACTTATTCCATGAATAGATTAATCTTGCGAATACAGCGCCACCTTTTTATAAGTTTTACGTCCGATTCCTACTTGTGCGCCTTTAATGTATCATATTAAGGCATACAAAAGCCAAAGATAAATTATTTTGGTGTAATAACATAGCATTTTGTATTATCTTTTTAACGATATACAATGCTTCATCATATCTGTTGGGGTTTTCTTGCAATTTCCTGTTTTGCTCTTATTTTTTCTTGAAAATAGAGCAATTTCATTTCATTAGTTTTTAATTAATTCCTTAGATAACAATGACAAACCCCGAGTACCCTAAAATTTTAGCAATCAAAAATATCTTCATATATCATTTATTGAAGCATGAAAATATTGTGTCAATGAATCACTGGATATGCCGACTTTTTAGCACTTTTTTACGTCTACCCCCTTTATTTCTTACCCAATATCAAAGTACTGAGAGTACTGAAACTTAAAAATGTAAAACGAAAACTGTCCTTCTCTCGGCTCTATCATGAATATTACTTGAGTAAAACGTATCCCATGTAAGTTGGTGTACCAAAGTTCGGTCGAACTGACATGTATTGACCTTTGACCTAGTTTTGCGTATATATCATATAGGACTATTCACAAAATGTTAATTTTAGGGTCATATATTTGACTAGACAATCAAGCAAAATAAGGTCAATATCACATATATTTTCTGGACAATAAACCGCACCTGTGTATAAGCCGCAGAGGCCTTTTTTACGATTTTTTCAGGTTTTGTACACGTATAAGACGCACCGTAATATAAGCCGCACCCAAAAGTTAGGCCCATGCACCCACGTAACCATCTGTGTTTCATGTTTCTGATACGATCGATCTCTATTGAAGTACGGTAATGCTTATCGATGTTTATAATCACGAAAACTGTCTGTAAACTTATACTGTAAATATATAACAAATAAAAACTCACTATGGTGTAAATATCTTTAGCAAAATGGACTTGGTCATGTTTCTGTTCGTTGTTTATTCTGCCATTACGTAAGCCTACTTGTGTGTAAACAAACATGGCGGCCGTACGAATCCACGCTTACTCTCTCTCATATTTCAGCATGCCGGTTAAAATACTTTCTTCAGTATGGATATGATTTTATTTTATCTCTATTTTGATATATTTCGCGTATTTATTATATTGATGTGTAAAGGATTACTATATTATCAAGGCTTGCATCATTAACCTGAAACTGACTTCGTTTAGAGTGTTCTCGGTCAATTTGCCATCCCATGATGCAATTCACCGAAGCCTTATTTTTGTAAACTTCCGGATATTATTTCGTGGTGTTTGCCGCTACAGAGATCAATTAAATGATTTTAATATGACTGTGCGGTGTTTTACACTCGGTATAATGTTCTAAATTACATGTGATTTACGTGTATAAACTTGATTGCTGATTATTTCATTAAAATCACGGCGACAGGATTCTTGGAAATTCCCCTATTGACCGACATATGTGAACTGAAACACGTGTGCAAGTTTATGCTTACTCTCTCTCATATTTCAGTACGCCAATAAAATACTTTCTTCGGTAACGTTATGCATAGGAATGGATTATATATCTTTTTTGATATATTTTATGTATTAAACATATCTTTGTGAAAAGAGTTACTGTAACAATCGACTTTGTTTAGAGTGTTCTTCCACTGTTTGTAAACTAGGTATACCATGATGCAATTCACCGAAGCCTTATTTTTGTAAACTTCCGGATTATGACCTCGTGGTGTTTGCCGCTACAGAGATCGATAAAATGGTGTTTTATAGACTATTTGATGCTTATATCATTGATATAATGTTCTATATAACATGCAAAACACACGAATAAACTTGATTGCTGATTATTTCATTGAAATCACAGCGACAGGATTCCGAGAAATACACATGTTGACCGAGTGTAACATGTGTGTAAGTTAGCAATAGCAGTCATTCAGAAGATCGTTTTCTTGCTGTCCGCGGACATTTCTTGCACACACATAATATCTAAATAATATATTTAACTTATTGATTGATATTTGATGATTTTGACGTTTTAATTATTATTTTCTTGGTAACAATCCTGCAGCAAATTGATAGCGAAATCAGTCCGCCATTTTGTTGTGACTGTAAACAACCACGCTTCAGTCGGCCGATTTTCCGTGAATTAAACAATTTTACGATTGATCATGTATCTGGTACGTTATTATTTTTATCTTTATTATATTTTCATCACATATTATATCGTTTAAACACTTTTACAGTGATTTTTTCGATGTATAACTTTACTAAACCGCCATTGTGTTGTGACTGACAACCACGCTTCAGTCGGCCGATTTGCCATGAATTAAACAATTTTACGAATGAACATGCATCTGATACGTAATTATTTTCATCTTTAATATATTTTCATTGCATATTTTATCTTTTAAACACTTTTTACAGTGATTTGGTCGATGTATAACTTAACAAAACTGGCGAGTAAAACTAAAGATTTTCACATGTGAATCACGACGTAATCATGCAAAAACATGGTCAGATTTTTGTTTTCGTCCACGGATAAGCCGCACTGATGTATAAGCCGCACTACCGATTTTCAGGTAAAAAAGTAGCGGCTTATACTCCGGAAAATATGGTATATTTCCTACAACACCACTTGTCAGAAGTATTTCCTATTTTTGTCGTCATAGGTTTATTTACAAATTGATAAGCAAATGCATCATTAAGCAAAACATATACCGGTGTAATTTATATGTTGACCTTAGATATTTCTCAAAAGAATATACTGTTGTTTTGATATGTCATAAACATGTCATGGATAACTAGGATTTCATTCTTAAGCCAAACACCTCATGTCTGACTATTATTCACACAATAAAACATGGTCAAACTATATACAGTATTGAAAAAAAACTTGGGGGCAACACATTGGATATTGCACGCTAGGAGCTCTTCAATAGAAGTACTTGGTTTCTGATATATTTTTTTTTTTAAATGTTACCATGAAAGCAGTCAAGTAAACAAATTATGTGGAGTAGTACAGACACACTCCTTTTAATAGGACGTTAATTAATCAAACAAACAAACAAACAAACTATCTGAGTTCTTTAGGCATTTCACCTATTGAAAATCTGTTTTAAGATTTTCATACATTAGACCTGTCTGAAGCTCTTTATTCCAGCATACTGCAAGGTGTCTTAGTTATTGTCAAGAAGTCGTTTATGTTTGCCAATTTGGACCCTGTGATCTTGAATTAACGTTAAGGTCATTCATTTGACAAACAGCTTTGTAGCCCTTTATTCAAGAATACGTTAGGTCTAACATCATGTTTCGATGCCTTTCAGTTATTGAGAAGAAGTCGTTTGAATGAAAAGTGTATGCACGACGGACGGCGCACCAAGTACGATCACTATGTCACCCTGACCTATCGGGCAAGATGATTTAAGAACATTTGCCCTTCATCCCAACATGCTACATGTACAATACCAGGTCTCTAGTCCTCTTAATTATTCACAGGAACTCGTTTAAAGATTTTAGTCTATTTGACCCATGTAACCATAATGTAGGTCAAGGTCATTCATTTGAACAAACTTGGTAGTCCTTCATGCTAGCATTCTACAGTCCCAATATCAGATTCCAATGCCTCTTAGTTATTCACAATGAGTCGTTTAAAAGTTTTTAGCCTATTTGACCCTTGTAACCTTAAATGAACTTGGTAGCCTTTCATGCCAGCAATACTACAGGCCTTATCAGGTATCCAGGCATCTTAGTTTATTCGCAAGAAATCGTTTAAATAATTAGCTTTTTTGACTTCTGTGACGTTGAATGAAGGTCAAGCTAATTCATTTCCACAAACTTGGTAGTCCTTCCAGCTTTCTACATGCCTAATATCAGTTTCTTTGGGCCTTTCGGATATTGAGAAGAAGTCGTTTGGATGACAAGTTTACGAAGGACGAAATGCGAACCGCGCACGACAATGGATGAAGCATGGTGACTATAGGTCATCCTTACCCTTCGGGTTAGATGACCTCATGACATTAAAATGAGCTAATGGGCGTTAGAATTGTACTCACTTTCCTTATTGCATGATCTTATAAGGCGACCAAATTCAGAATCGTATCTTAGCATCTCTTCTTCCTAACTTACTTTATACTTCCTAACGTCACCCTTGACACCTCCTCACGTTATGTCTTCGATTGTGAGGTGGCCCATATCAGCCGACATGGCAACTGCTTTACTAAAACTGTAGTTGTACACACATTTGTGGTGATTGTCATGGCAACTGCTTTAGTAAAAAGCACTTGCCAACGTGTTTTGTCATTTTACTAGTTTGGCAACTGCTTTACTATAGTAAGTGTTTTGTCATCCTTACGCGTGGCCCCATATCAGCCGTATTGGCGAGTGTCTGGCTTTTGAGACAATTAACATTCCACGCTGATATCTAACCGAGTTTGACGCTGTACACGTGTACTGATTAAATGACCTTTGAAACCAAAACGATATTTTACGACACTTTTCTTGGTAGAATCATTTGTAGGTAACGCAATCTGTGGCTAATGTTGACGTTTGAATGAAAATAGGCTTTCAGTGAAGTAACTCAATATATTATAAAATTTCATACTCATGTTTATTCATCTTTAATAATATTAGGTATTATGTAAAACTTTGGGTTTTCCTTAGGTAGGGGCATATAATGAGAGATTTGGGTGAGTTGAATGCCTGCATTAAATAAGCTTCCCTCCTAGACTGGCAACCAGACCCTAGTGTATTGGGGAAAAAGTCACTGAAATTTGGCTCGATTTTTTTTGTCCCACTAAGTAATACATGTCTGATAAAGTTTCAAACTAAGGAGAGATAATCTAGCTATTATTTAATTGTTCCTATCCTAGGGCTGTAACCTCTCCCCATCCGGCTCTCAAAAATTAGTTTACCGTACAATAACTTGTTACCACCTATGGCTATGTTATTTGTATATAACTTTAATCACCTTTGTCTTGTGTCGTAAAGTATCGTTTTGGTTTCAAAGGTCATTTAATCAGCACACCTGTACGGCATCAAACTCGGCTTGATATCGGCATGGAATGTTAATTGTCTCAAAAGCCAGACACTCGCCAATACGGCTGATATGGGCCACGCGTAAGGATGACAAAACAGTTACTCTAGTAAAGCAGTTGCCAAACGAGTAAAATGACAAAACTCGTTGGCAAGTGCTTTTTACTAAAGCAGTTGCCATGACAATCACCACAAATGTGTGTACAACTACAGTTTAGTAAAGCAGTTGCCACGTCGGCTGATATGGGCCATCGTATGAGGTAGGCTCTGGGCTCTGTCTCCTTGCCGAGACACACCCTGCTTAGCGTTCAGCATTAAGCGAGTAGGATGACTGGTTCGCCTGTTGTCAGTATAATGTGACTGGTTGGGATGTGTTGCTTGGTGTCTTCGGCGGCATGTTTCAGTGATATAGCACTATGAAAAGGACAAGAGTTCCACTATAGAAGAAGACACAACATGAATATAACGCAGTCTCCCATATCACATACCAGGCACTTCATACACGCGAGACACTGCATACATGGATGCCGTCCTTACATGACCCTGGCTGTTAATAGGACGTTGATTTAATCAAACAAACATTAAAAAACGATTTTATAGAGTCAAGAATGCAGGAATCGGTCTACCGCGCGAAAGCAAAACTGGTTGATTCGCTGATTTTTACTGACGTATTACTACAGCTATAGTCATTTAAGGACGGCATCCGGTGTATGTCATTTGATATATTCTACGGTGTTGCCCCACCAAAGGACAGAACCAAGAGATTTTTTTCCCGCAGGAATTAATTAAGATAACAATAGTATTTTTTTAAAATAATAAATATCAACATTGACCGACATATTATGATTTAAACTTACAGTCAAACTCGATATGATTCGAACTTCTATGAATCGAATTTCTCGCGCTGTACTTCGAACTTTATGTCTGGTCCCAAATTTCTTCACTATATAAACATTACTAACTAACCCTTGTATGAATCGAAGTATTTATATGAATCGAAAGTTCTCGATGTACGAACTTTTTTTCATGGACCATTTATTATAGAATTCATAGGTAACTGACACTCGATGATTCGAATAAAAATTTTACTGTACCAGAAAACAGGTGTTTTGTTCGCCGGTACCACAGCCCCTCCCCGCCGCGGCAATGCTGTCACACACTTAGCTGTCTCGCGATGGCCCTTCGCCGGACAATAGGGATTATGACAGCTTGTGTTGCTAGCTTGATATCATCAAGATAATTAATATCACTAATCAGGCCGATACCCGTGCTTTGTTTTTACAAGCTGCGTTATTAAATCATTAGTATGGCAAAGATAAGTCGTTTTTGATGTTCGCCGCCGCCATTGGTAGCGGTTTGTAGAATTCACGGAACGGTAAATAGCGAGCCACATTATCAGTAACTCATACTCAAAACTGTTACATTGCACAACTTTGGCATAAATACTTGAGCAAATCGATCATTCTGAATCGAAGTATTTAATAGGTGTTGTAGCGCTTTCGGTTCCTCCTTTTTAGTTTCGTTTTTAAAATGTGTTTTCGTTTTTATATTCATTCCGTAATATTAAACCATCGCTTAAATAGTCACCAAACGAACACTTGTACATGGGTTAGGCCTAGTACATGTAAGTCTTGTTTATAATACACGTATGCATTGCTAACGATAGCAATACATGTGATTAATTGCATATTTCGTTTTTATTTTGTTTTGCTTGTGGTACGATGATTATAAAGTTTACGGAACGGAGACGACATGTACGCAACTACCACAGTTGGTCATGGTAAAAACAACCATCGGTCTAATATCAACCACGAATAATTCGAAGTCTCGATGTATCGAAGTTTTTCTGACGGTCCCTTGAACTTCGATACATCGAGGTTTGACTGTAATTGAAATGCGTATTACGGTCTCCTTTTGTTCTAAGAAGTTAGACGAAAATCTCTAGCAAAATGAAGCTGCTAGAAAGCAATGGCCATTGAAGGATGCACTTTCATGAAGGATGTTGGATGAGAAAAAGTTTATACTTATGTAATCAGTACCTGGTAAACTTTTTGTAAGTATTATTTTTCGCGATACTTATAGGCTACTAAAGGTAAACTGAGACATAGAGCCTCGTCTGATGTCTGATTGACGCCAGCAAAAAAGGTACCAAATTTTGTCGCCTTTTATGATCATGCAATTGGTATAGCAGGTGCAATTCTAAACGCCCTTTCATGAGACGATGGCAACATTGATTGTTCCCTTTAACCGTGGGCAAAGGACACATACTGTCGTATTTGATCTTTTATTACCTTAATGTTTATACAGTTTCTGGAATACAACATGTCATTGTGTATATGTTAAATCACAACTGTCAGTATTATGTGTCCCACTCTTTCAAAACGTATAAGTAGACATTTCCGAAAAATATTATAAACATGAGTTTAAAAAGATAATTTCAAGGTTGGTGGAAATACATACCTCATCATCACGTTCTACTCTTACAGTAAAGTCGATAATATATGACAGTGTACTCTCAGTACTTTGATATTATGGAAAAAAACAGGGGGTAGGGGAAATTAATCTAAAAAAACGTGGCATATCCAGTGATTCATCAACTTGAGCTGTTTATGGTGAAACGATGATACTCTGAATATAATTTTAAACATCAAAATTTTAGGGTACTCGAGTAGTGCCTTACTTATTCTGTTGCTCAAACGAAAAATAAAAAAACTTCACAAAAGGTCGTATTTTCTGTCATATTTTGATATTTACGTTCGATTTGTGATAGAATGATATTGGATACAACCAAGTGTGATATGTCGTTTATAAGGCATTTTTTATAGGGTATTATCTATCACAGAAACGAAAACTCGATTTTAATTGTTTTTACTTTGAATTATGCCAGGTAAAAGGCCCAATAGGCTTTAATATTAACCAGTCGTGTATTGGTAAGAAGGGGTCGCTGTAAAAGTTCATAATTATATAGTCCAATCAGGTTTTAAGTATTATAGAACATATGTTGCTAATTAATTGCAAAAACCTAATTTAAATTACAAAATCAAAAAAATTTGATCGTGGCGGGAATTTCACCTATAAGCAAGCACCATCCTTTATTTATTTTATCTGCAGTTGCACAGATGAAAAACTTATTTTTCTCTATTATTCTTCCAATAAAAGAAAGAACAGCTTGATAAAAAAAACAAAAAGATAACTTATAAGTTTCATTTTCCAAAGTAACATTATATATTTGCCAATGTCCTGTTATTATAAAAATGTGTGGTGTTCCTATGTGTTTACAGCTGCCCAGAGAATACTGAATAACAATAATGAAGTGATACTCAACGCCAAACGACATCCTGTCTCAGTTACATGCTGCCAAGGACCTTCCCTGTATTGTACATAAAAAGAAGGAGCAACCTACCGACAAAATCAGGTAATATTTTGTTATATAAACACATTTTTATCAGACAGAAATCAGATGAAATCATCTTAAAAAATAATTGTTAGAGGTGGCTTCGACATTAATGATAATTTCTTGCTTTTTTAATCGTGAAAATATTAAAGACAAAAGAAGAAATCATTCTTGGATGTTATTGGACGAAGAAAAGATGGATCACATGACGAAAATTTAAATTCTATTTTCCTACGTTTTTATGTTACAGTAGGTAACTTGTCTTAACACAATTTTGTTCCATTATACAAATGACTGGAATTCTCCTGATTCTGTTTTTATTTTTCTTCAGATTTGAACCAGGATTGTCACTTCCAACTGCCATTGCTGGCTATGGTGGTATAGATGGCTCGGTGCCCATAATGTAAGTCCTTCCACTCAGGGTTTTTGCCAGCTATTTTGGGAAAAGGACCCTGAGCAAAAATTGGGAAAATATTATTGGTGTTTTTAAAAAAATGGGAAATTATCATCATCATTTTAATTTAAGTCTGACTCAAAATATTCATTAACTATTGAGTCAGTGTTCAGTAATAAAAAAATGATGAATTTATCATTTTAATTATTTTTGATGCTGTATGTAATTTATATTGCATGTTAAAGATATTCCACTGCTGAGAAACAGTATTTTTTCCCTATCAAAAAAAAAAAAGAGCAGATGAACTAGTATTTTTTGTACAGTTACAAAAGTTGCTTTCTGTACACCATTACCGCCATTAAAAAGTTTGAGCTTCTTCTTTTATTTTAAGATAAAAATATGAAAATAATTAATTGCATTCCAAAAAATATCTTTGGCACTATGTCATATCGACTGAAGTACTGATAGTGCATGCACCAAAAGCAAAATAAATTATTTTCTATATTATTTTTTGTGATAATTAGACATATCCATACACGATAAAACACAAATTATAGTTCAAATGATGAGTATTGTTTATGCTCTGTCGACGATGTCCAGAGCGTTCAAAATAAAATACTTGGAACGTACAAATGTAACTGATCAATGCAGAGATTATGGCAAAAATGCAAGTACATGAGGCCTATGTAAATTGTCAAAGACATTTGAAAACGAAATTATACTACATGTATACACAAAACCACAATATATGGATTCAAAACTAAATTTTATTTACAACTAAATACTTAACAAATTGAATAGGCAGACGAAAACATCTGGGCTCATTCCTACTGTCACTTACACACTGAAAGGGGGCCACGTGCCAAAAATACCAACTGACAGGACCCAAGATATTGTGCCTGAGGTGTTGATAATTGGTGATTGCCATTTATAATCCTATTTTTATGTCTGGTTGATGTTTTGAGTCCGTACCCCAGTTAGTTTAGCTGCGCTCTCGGCCAGCCGACTCACCTGTGATGGCCGCCATTTTTCGGGTGCGTTTGATTGCAAAGTCCAAAAAGTTGTGGGACTTCGCCACTGAAATCGGGACGCTTCCGCGAACGTAAAACTATTAAGAAATGATGTTTCCCAAGTGAAATGGGCTTGTACAGGACATTAGATATTAATAAACCGTTACCTGTAGGTATATTGAGACATCATTTGCGGTTTTAACTTAATGCTATGATTGTGGGAAAATAGTGACTGAATTTGGGATAATACAGTGCTATTTTTCAATTGGGAATGGGTCCGTTATACCGGACCCTATAAAGGCCTGGCAAAAAACCCTGCAACTCCCATTATATATATATTGCATGATTTCATTATATGATCATGCATATTGCAATCATAACTTGAGATAGCTTGTTCAGAATCTTCCCAGTTATGAAAAACAAAAACGTAATTAGCGACACCAGACGCCTTTGGACATGGTGAAATAAAAAAAAAATATCCTATTGCAATTGTCCCCTTTTTTCCATCGTCGTGCCGTCGTTCAGTAACATAACCTTGTGAGACTTGATAACTTGCTTAAAAATAAACCTATCAAATTGAACTTTTGTATGTAGACGTGGTATTAAGACTAACATTGTAAAGAACTCGGACTAAGAATGAAAATCAGACGTGATTAGACCGTCATTTTACGGAGTTATTGCCCTTTGCACTATAAATAAAAAATTGAACATTGTGAACGCGGATAACTTTAGTTAATAAGAACCAGTTCTTAAAGAAACATTTAAGTTAGACTAACATAGGATATATTTTGGACCAAGTTTCGATAATTGAGCTTGATGAAACAGTAATATCTCAGACGGAGTTATTGCCCATTGAAATAAGCTTGTTATTTGGAAAAGATCCTCAACTTGACTTTATGGAGTTATTGCCCATTGCAATAATAATAATTGAATCGTGTGAACACGATAATGTGAGTTAATATACACCAATCTTAATGAAAATTTGTATGTAGACTTATTAGATCAATGTTCCTATTTCATGAACAAAAGACATAAGTTGGCTAGTAAATCACATAATTAATTTTTATCAAATGTTAATGTTCAGGTGACCATTAAGGCCCACGGACCTCTTGTTTGAATTATCACCATTATTTCTTATTTTACAGGGCAGAATGGCACACAATCAGTGAGATGCCCGAGGAGTTGATGGTAGATGATTGTGAAACTTCTGAATCAATCACTCCTGCAGAGTCACTTGCCTCAATCTCAGATGCAGCAACTTCTGACATGAATGCTGATGGTATGATATTTCTAAAAAGCTCAGATATTTCTTATAAAGGTATTGCACAAGAATAAAACAAAATAATTTGCATTGAAACAAAGATATTGATCAAATTGTTTTATTTGTAATATTCAAAATTCAATTTCCTTAATATGTTGCGTTATTTGTTCATCTTATGAAGAAATAAACATGTGTAACCAATAGCCTGGATGAATGTTTGCTAACATTACATATTGGGTCTTTAATACTGATAGATGAAAGTAATCTAAAGAAATCATGGAGTCACCTTGTTGAATTAGAAGAACAACTATCAGCAGACGACAACACTGCCAAACCAAGGGTTCCAGAGACATCTAGCAAGAAATCAAAGAAGGCAAAATCAGTGTCTGTACCTATTCCACCCAAGGGTCGGATCAAAGGTGAGTATAGAATATAAGGGTGAATCTCTACCAATCAAGGCTTTGCCTAGGCAGTTTTTATCCCCGTTGGTCTGACAATTGCAATCCTATAAAAAAAATCAATGCTTTTTAACTGGTTATTTTCGTGGATCAATAATTTCAAAATTTTAACTTAAAACGGTAAAATTGAATTTTATTAAATAAGATTTTGAAATTATGTGATATGACTTTAACACTTGATAGTAATAATAAGAATGACTTATGTTTTTGCAAAATTATTGCAACCTTATCATTGGTCTGCAAGTTACCAACTACACTAAATTTATAGTTATGCAACAAATTTAAAACAATGCAATACCGTATTCAGATTACCAGAGTAACAATAAGAATGTGGAATGTGTTTGATTTTGAAGGTGGGCAGGACCGGGTGTATGTAACACACATAAAGAACCCAGGAAAGTTCTTCGTACAAAGATGTGGGGATGGTGTCGCCCTGCGTAAACTCTCACGACAGATCAACACTGCCTGTAAAAAGAATATAATACCCATTCCAACAGATGTAATGAAAGGTAAAATATCTTGTTTTAAACCATTATTAAGTGTTTTATGTAAAGCTAGAAGCTAAGCTATGAAAGTTAGCACAATCATCCATATGGTTGTAGAGAAATTGTAAACATGTTTATTTTTGTTTGCGACAGGTGTTGTTTTCTCATTAGTTATCTGTGGATATTACTGAAAATATGAAAAACCAGTAAAATTATCCTTTTAGTTACAGATAAGTTGTGAATTCCTGTACCTTTGTTTGCTACAGGTGACCTGTTGCTGGGGAAATACACAGGTGACAATGAATGGTATAGGGTCAAGGTCAAACAAGTGATACCTGGGGACAACAAAAACAAGATGCAGCTCGATGTTATCTACCTGGACTATGGAAATGGTGAAGTGATCACAATTGACAGGTGAGAATTATTTGTTATCCTTTAACCTGAACACTTATACCAAGACTTTACAACAATCAAAATTGGTTCTTTAATGACAGTTACAGCGCCGTTCCCTGTTTACTTTCATTCACTCGATAGACATGTTGGCTGGTAGCAGATGTAGTAGGCTGGTAACTTATGCAGTTGATTAGTTTTTAATCGGCATGTAACAAAGGTGCTGAATGCAATCAATCATTGTATTCAAAATTTGTTATTGTTTTGTTTCTCTAATTAAGCGAATGTTTTGAGGTTTTTTTGTCCATAAATTATTGACCATTTTTCTGGACTTTTGGGAATATTCAAACTGTAGCTTATCTACCAACATTTCAATGGATCAAATTTTGCATCGTGTTTATATTCTTTTATCCATTGTAATATTACATGCAATGTCACAGCCGAATCCAGCTACTGTTGTAGCAGAAAAGATATCACCTTCTGACTGACTTTTCCGCTGCAACGTCCCTCTATAACGTTAGGTGTGGAACCAAATCTGGTACGGCTGAAAATAGATTATGTCTTGTCAAAATATATTTCGATCAAACACGGCTATGACACATACCTGGATGTTAGTAGGGGATGTTATTCCAGTTCTAGACATCGAGTTTGAATGCATCGTCTTAATACTTATTAAATCCAATTGATTCATATGTGCGCAACCCCCTCACAGGTAGGCCTAGCTGCAATATTGTAGCTCAAAAGACTTTTAGACAGAAAATGGTGTCGTCTTTAGAGCTACAATTGGTGCCTATTACTGCTAATGGAGCAAAGTAATGATTATGCAAACCAATATTAAATCCTTTGCATGCATTTTATCTTACTTGTTTTATATCGCTTACCTACTAGGCATTAAAACTGAACCGTATAAAAAATTAAATTCTCAGCAAAATATTTTTTTTTTTTACATATACATATGAATGCCATTCTGAGAGAATTTAAACGGCAAGTCTACAAATTATGAATTTGACGTCTTGTGAGCGGTACGGTAGATTTTAAGAATGGTAGTTATGTTTGTTTTGGACAAAAATATTAAGTAAATGCTTGTTTACGCATAAAACAATTGGAAACCTACAAAAAAGTATAGAAAATTGTGCCCGAGTGATTTTCGGAGGCACTGCTCCACTACGACACATAGGGACCAATTCGTACCCGGCTGAAAGGTATAGTAGGCCGGGTATGTATATTCGTTCTAAGGTAGGCCTAATGTTCTCGGAGGTTGGCGCATGCGCAGCGGTAGTCTACAAAATGACTTGAGCCGAGAAATTGTCAACAGTAGATTCAAATGCATCTATCTGATTAAATAAACTGGTGACATTAAAAACTATACGTCTACAGCTGGAATAACATCCCCTCCTAACATCCAGGTATGTGCAAAGCTGTGTTTGATCGGAATTTATTTAGACAAGACACGATAGTTGGTCGTACGTTGTACCTGATTTGGTTTCCCACACCTTGTGGAAAAGTCAGTCAGAAGCAGGTGATATCTTTTTCATACAAATTCTGACTGACTTTTCTGCTACAACAGTAGCTATTTCCATACCTAAGTAGCGCTGATTCAGAGTCTACAGGAGGAAGACTCTAATTAAAATGTATTTGTGTAATCTTATTTTCATTACGAAGCTTATGATGCTGATCATCGTATGTATACTGCCTACAGAATACGTTTCTGACGTTGGTAATCATCAACAAACGTTTCCGACTTTTTAGCTCCGCCCCTACATTGAAGTGACAGCCAATGAGAGCCACTATTGAATGTTGTTGGCAAACTGACTAGCTACCATGCAAACTGACTAGCTACTAATAAACGGAACAACCCACTAGACTGTCCGTTACATGTACGCTTATTTAATTTTTAACTTTTTTTTCTTTTTGCATAATTACATTACAACACAATGTACACAGTCACATAAAACAATATACAGGTACACATATATATGTATTCACCAATCACATATCACTCGCGAGCACACACCACACACCAACACAACACACATACACACATGATTTACACCACGGTCAAGTCTCACACCGTTTTCTAGTTATATTGTCTACACTTTCACTCCCCCCACACACTCACCCTATGATAGAGATTTACAGCCACTATTGAATGTTGTTGTTATTAATAGCACAATATTAATATCAAGTGTATTGTTATACTAGTTTAAAATGAGAGCCACTATTGAATGTTGTTGGCAAACTGACAAACCATGCAAACTGACTAGCTACTAATAAACGGAAGGAACAACCCACTAGACTGTCCGTTACATGTACGCTTATTGTAATGGCGCTTTAATTACATTAAATAATATACATTAACACTAACAACAGTTCATTTGTATGTTTTATGATGTGAAATTGATCCTGGCGTACTAAATGAAACACTTTATCTGAATTTGGAAATAAAAGGTTGCAATGTTTTGATTTTTCTGGGGGGAAACCATTTACCGCCAACCCTCTGCTATTAAATTGATCTATTAACAAGTCAGATGTAAGGAGTCTTAACAGGAATGTAAGAAACATGTAGATGGCTTAATTTATTGATTACAGAACACGGAAGATGCAGCCGAAGTTCATGGAACAGCCACCATTCCTGATGGAATGTTGTCTTTCTGACATTGTCCCGGTAGACAAGGTTGGTATGTTTTTGTCTTATTGTATTCTTGTAGACTACAATTAACTGCTAGACAAATATTGAACATTTGTTGTATGATCAAAATAATTATCTCCAGTTCCTAATGACTGACCGGACAGAAATTTTGATTTAGTGTTATTTCACAATAGCATTATGATGTGAAATTAAATTTAATTTTCTAGTGGTCGTCTTGGATAATTGAAGAACTTTTCACTGTCTTGGTGGCGGGTATAAAGTGTTAACCATATCTATCCTTCCCATCCTGTCGTCTCATTTTGATTTCTATAGAGGAAAGGGCATTTATGTTGTACAGACATTTTTAGATTCAACATTGTACAAATTTTTTCTGAGACTTAAGTGAAATGTTAAATGAAACTGGTTCTTTGACTGAACTTATTCTTTAACAGAGTCTTGAGAAAACAAAGTTCAAATTACCTGATATTTGCATGCATAACACTTAATTGTGATGCTTAATCAGTAAATACATATTTCTATATTGTTTCAGGATGAATCCTGGTCACTAGAAGCTGTCCAGACCTTCGCAAAGATGACTGCTGAAAAACCATTGATTATGTTTGTAAGTGTGAATGCTGCTAACATTTTTGGTGTTTTTTGTGTCAGAAAATTTCCACTAATATATGGTTGCTCTGTGGGTCGTTAGGTAGCAATTGATGCAAATATGGGATTTTATCATTTATTAAAAATTGATTTTTCACTGCAACCTGCCTAAGATAAGATATTTTCAAGAGTTTCCTTTATAGGGGAAATGGAATGAAATAATCGTATGTTATAATAAATAAGACTCCGATTAGGGATAAACTCTTGCAATTTTCCAATATGAAGACAAAGTCCTTAAATTAGGTTTTGTCATCTTTTGTCTAGAAAACAATTGATATATGTATAGTTGTAAACTATTAGAAAACGTTTGATGTGTGTATTTTGTAGATGCTAAGAAAACGTTGATGTATGTATTTTGTATTGTTTATTATGATGTCTTGGTATTACAGGTAATCAGTGAGGTAAACAATGTCCTACACATAGATCTCAGCAAGCCTCCAGACGATGACATTGTTGATGATCGCCCAATCTCTGTCAGGGACACACTGGTGTTTCTGGAACTAGCTAACTTCATCACTCCTGCTTCTAATAATGTAGTTGGTGAGCAATTGGAATCTTTAGTCTGCCATCTTTAATAGATGTTTGATCCTTAGAAATAGTCATATCTAAAGGTTTCCTTACTGCGAGATTGATTTACCCAAAAATTTAGTGGTCTGTTTTAGTCGTAATAAAAGAAAGGATTACATTAGTTATTTGTATAGTAACTTTGACATCAATTGGTGATGTGTATTCAATTTAGTTTGTAATAGAGAGGTTAAGCAACCTTATGTGTACAGGTACGTGTAGACGGGAAAACCCCCGAGATTTAGCATGTATGACATCATCATTTTATATTGCCTCGTATCTGATACACATAAGCATAACTTGTAGCATGGTGATTACACGTAAGTACAAACGTGTAAACAATTTAGTTTGAATGACTTGGATTTTATTCTAATTTCCTTTTGTCTGTCGTCGTCCGTTGTGCGTTGTGCAGCATGCATCGTTTGTCCGTAAACAATTTACATTTTCGACTTCTCCAATACTGCCCAAGTAATATCTATGAAATTTTGCACAAACCTTCTAAGGCATAAATAAGGCCAATCGAAATTGTCAATTATATGGTCCCCACCCCCCAGGGGGCTGTGGGAGGGGCCAAAAGGGGTAAAATTGACTAAAATTTCAAAAAATCTTCTTCTCTACTCACAGATGTGGTGGAATCAAATACTCTTTATAGATAGAAAGGTCTTAAGGACCTTTACAAAAATTGTGAATTATATGAGACCCTGGGGTCTCAGTTTCCCCCTGGGGAGGGGGTTAATTTTACTATAGTTTATATAGGGAAAACACATTTTTGAGCATTATTTGCTTAGTTTTCATAGAAAATTAGTCAAACTGGGTTAGAATTATTAGCCTGAGATAGCATTTTAACATCATATCCATATTGGTCCTGGCAGTCCCCCAGGGGGGGTGGGGTCAAAATGGATAACATTTCAAAAATCTTTCTCCTGAATTCACAGATTGGATGGAACCAAATACTCTTCATAGAGATTAAAAAGTCAAATTTAGAAAATAACTGACTGACTTTAAGGGCCTGATTGGGCCAATATATAGTGTTTATATGTCTTTGTTTCATTCTCTATCTGAAACTCAGGTGACCGTTTAAGGCCATGGGCCTCTTGTTTTTAATGAATTTTATACCGTAAAAACTTGTATATATTTGCGCACCAGTGTAAGGTACTTTTAGGGCTGAAAATGCTGAAAAAAATCTACTATCAGTATATTTTGCGCATCAAAAAATTTTGGGAAAAAAACGATGTCCAGGGAGTCCCAAAATCGATGTATGAAGGTGACAATTTCAATGCAAAATATTCCCCTAAAATGCTTGACAACTTGCACAAAGAAGTGTTGTGTATTAAGAAAAAATAATATATTAAAACCGCATCGTGTTTGTTTTCTTTTATTGGCCACCTTAACCTGAAACTAAAATATCTTGCAGATGTCTAAAACATCGGCGGTCCGGTCCGCCGTACTCCGTGCACATGTCAATGTTTTGAGATATTACACATGAATAGTAATCAGGAACATTTAAAATAGGATTTGAATCTATTTGTTTAAAATTGTCACAATAAGTAATTAGTGTGTTTGAGATCATTAACAATCAACAACAATCGGCTAGCGGATACGTATGTTAGCTTGCAACAATCACATTGCGAGTAAACTCACTACCTGTACGGTACCAGATCCAAGCTGATGGCTAATAATATTTATCAATACGGTTGAATATGTCACTAACCTTGTAGCTTGTTAATTCTGCAGTAATAAAATTGCAAACCACTTATTGAAAGTCCTAATTATAGGTCAGTTTAGGCATCTTATAAATTCCATGTGTGTTTTGTTTTTTTGCACACGGCCTACAGCTGGGCCCTACGTAAGGTTTCATGTGCAAAGCTGATGGCTAATTATATTTATCAATACGGTTGAAATATGTCACTAACCTTGCAGCTTGTTAATTCTGCAGTAATAAAATTGCAAACCACTTATTAAAAGTCCTAAATATAGGTCAGTTTAGGCATCTTATAAATCCACGTGTGTGTTTTGACCTTTTTGCACACGGCCTGCAGCTGGGGTATACGTATGTTTGTGTATACACACACACACTCTCTACAGACTTTCTCTACAGTCTCTCTCCCCTAAAAAAATACAGGTAAAACTAGATCGACCCGGCCAAAGTCACTGATTGTGGCTGTCCCATTATACTACGAGGTGCACAGGGTATACATCTCTTGCTGTCAGTAGAAGCCATGCTCTCAGTCAGTCGCCATTGAATTCTCAGGCGCAAATGGAAACAAGACAATGTGATAATAACTTAACACTTTAATTAGCCTTAGATAATCCACTTTAATAGGTGAGGCATTGTTTTTACAATCTTTAATACCTTTTATCATATAAAATGGCTACCATACACAGAGCGGTACCTCAACATTCATAGATCGTCAGTCCCTCAGAATGGACAGATTTTTCCCCCGTAAAATTTTTAAATCTCCTCTATCAATATAATTTGCGCACCCCCAACTTCAAATTTTATTTTTGCACAGAAAAAGTGCGCAAATTACACAAGTTTTTACGGTATATAGAAATAGCAACGAACTTTCAAATTATTTCTATTTATCAAGCACTCAATGAATGTTTTACTTTATTTGTTGAGAAACATCCTTGGAAAGTGCAACAAATTCAGCAAAATGGTGACACATTTTAACTAAAGAGGCAGCTAGTTGGTGATACATTTTTAAAGTCCTTTACATCTCTTACCCTGTATTAATAGAGTTTTTTTTTGGAATGGATACCTATTTAAGCTTGTTCTCTGGAACAACATTTTACTAATACATTTTGTATGTTTTGTGTTATTTAGGACACCTGACCATTATTATGCCCTGAATTGACTGCTGGTAAATCTATGAAGGATGACACTCTGTGAGACACTCCATCACATGCGTTTTTAGGCAACACAGAAAAGAAGCGGCCCGGGAGACACAACACCTGAACCATGGCTGCACAGGCATACAGAAAGGGAGCATTGCATTTCTCTCTTCAGATCTTAACATCGTCAAAATTTGGAGTACAAATGACAGACAACGCAACTTGGGATCTACAACCTTGTAGTGCAGTGATCATTGCACAAATTGTCCTCACAAAGAATACTAAGTTCATCTGTAAATCTTGGTGAAAGATGCAAACTAGGATCCTGCTTGTGTAAATTTGATCTACCTAAGAAGCCAGCCCAGTTATTAGAGGATTTGGAAATTCAAAGTTTCTTTACAAATGGTCGAAAAACCTCCGGAAAGAAATCTCTGAAGATGTAGTCAGCTCCTATCGTCAATATAATCAAGGCAAATATCGAGATGGAAATGGTGCATAAAATCGGCTGTACACACATAAAATGGAGAGTAAAGAGTGATTTTTCATCTTGATGCTGGCAGATAAAATGACGAGAAGAAAGGGTTTTATTCATGAGCTTTGTTTCGTCACAATAGCTCGGAATACACTGAGACAGTAATCCAGAATTGTATTGGCGCAGGGGGGCGTGGTTACAATTGCGTTGCGAAGAGCCTCTAATTGTGACTCTTAATCACACAGCAAAGGCGCGATCTAGATACATGTAACTTTCTGTAACAGATCAAGATGTTCTTCGAAGGTCCTTCTCTAGTGCGCACCTTTCCAGGCATATGAAAACATTGAACACGACTTAATCTTATTATGTTCTTGGAAATTCTCCAGAACGATCCAAACCTATAGCGGGCAGCAAATCCTTCAAGTTCTAAACGGTCTAAGTAACAGGCGTAAACGCATTTCTGCATTGCAGACTCGGTGCCTAGTTAACACAGACGACGAATTATCAGTATATGTCGAGCAAATGCCAGAGCAAGAATTTTGGTTTGGGACCTATTCCAGAACATAGTGGATTAATCACTTTGCACCTGTGAACCTGCAAAGAATGCGCTAGTTGAATCAAAACTCCCGTATTTAGGCTCCTAACGTAAACAATGAGACAGCTACCGTCGCCCGGACTAAAAAGCAAGAAACAGAGAAAAACAAAGCAAGACAAGCACAAAGAGCTATTGATAGTTTCTGATTGACGAAGCGCAATCTAAAGGGGGGGGGGGGATCTGGTGGCGGTTTAAAGACAATATAATCCGAAGATGTTTTAATTGGGACAAATAATTTTATTTATATTGTGTATACAATATTTTATTGCGAGATATTTTACATACAAGTTATCCTCATGGGAAGAATGCGGGAGATGGGCAATGTCTATTCTACGTTGGAGCATGTAGGATTGAGTACGAGGGGGATAATATTTATTGTCACTTTATCACATGTAAAGGTGCTAAGAATACAATTCTAAAGTGATTGGTAAAAAGGTGAATATGTCTGGATCGTTTTCAATGTGTAACAATTGGACAATCGAGGGTGTTCGACAATTATCTAAGTGTAGGTCGTCTATCCGATCAGATACTGATATAGCCAGTAATTTTCACTAGTGAATCATATTTCCGCAATTTAACGAGGATTTTGTTTGGATGGTTTTGGAAAATTGAACCACAACAGCATATGAGGGTAGTATTCATGTAGTTTTCTAAATAAACCCAAAATTGTAGTCTACCAAGCAAGAATCACAAGGATTTTTATTTGCTTATTTCATTTTTTTTTCTATCTGTTTTAACTGAAAATTACCAAATTTATCTTTTTGTCAAAACGTGAACGTCACATAACTTATTATACCTGGACCGCTACAGAGTGTTAAAAAACTTTTCAAATAAATTATATGTTCTGTCAGGCCTATAGATGCCATGATGTCAGACATGTACAACTGACCGGAATACATAGACTCCCATGTAACATACGGTGCCATAACTAAACTTAGACGCAGAGGGAAAATTCGCAGACCATTGGAGTTATAATCAGGCACGAAACTTGGAAGGCAGTGCAATGATTTAGGCAGAATGGACATATTTGATGAATAATATCAACACGCAACATTTACGAGTTTTTGTCATGCTTTAGATGCCTCAAGTGAGTTAGACACATTGTTCCATTGCGCGATGTGAAAGATGTATGGCACCCTGATGGACAGTGAACTCAAAAATACATTGTACCTTACAATTTTTCTTGAATACCTTCATGGGACCAAATGGTTCAGAGGCTTTAAGGTATTTCCGACATGCAGGTAATTACCCATTGCCACACCCACTTGCTAATTGCACTCAGAGCACTGGGATTCTGAAGACTTTACAAGTCTCCATGTTTGGCGTGGTAGTTACCATCGTAGGCAATATCATGAGCGTTTGGTGATTTCTCTGTCATCACTCCTGCTATTCCCTTTCGCTTCTTCAAACCTAGGTGTTAGCACTGACCTTGTATGATCACTGGCAGGCTGTTGAACAAAAACTTAAGTGAAGCCCTAGACGTAATCACCAGTCGTCTTTATAGGTGTCTGATGTGGTAAAGGTCAATGGTTCTTATAACAAATCATTTTATAGGTATCTGGATGCGGTAATGGTCATGTTCTTATAAACAAATCATTTTATAGGTAACTGAGTCCACCATGTACTTATAACTAAATCATTTTATAGGTAATCTGATGTAGTAAAGGTCCATAGTTTCTTATAACAAATCCATTTTTATAGGGTATCTGATGTCGGTAAACGGTCCATGTTTCTTGCATGAACCAAAAACATTATTCTATTGGTATCGAATGTAAGTAAACGGATGTCTCTCAATCCGTTCTTTATATACACCAAATCATTTTATAGGTATCTGATGTAGTAAAGGCGCAGGTTCTTCATATACAAAATCATATTATAGTACATATGAAGTATGTAAAAGGTCCATTTGATCATTAAGTAAACAAATAATTATAATTGTGCGTATCTAATGTTGTAAAGGGTCCATGTATTCTTATAACAAATCAATTTATACGGTATCTGATGGTGTTCAGGTAAAGTCAGCATGTTCATATAACACAATCATTTTATAGGTATCTGATGTGGACAAAAGGTCATATGTTCTTATAGACAAGATCCTTTTATAGGTATCTGTTGTGGTTAAAGGTCCATGATCTTATAGACAAATCATTTTATAGAGAATCTGAATCGTATGGAGTAAACAGGTCCATAATACTGTAATAAACACAAACTTTTTATTGGTATCTGATGTGGTAAAGTAGGATAGTCAATGTTCTAAAAAAGCAAATCATCTTTTATAGGATTACTGAAGTGCATAACAGGTCCTCGTTTTTTATAAGACGAAATCATTTAATAGGTACTCTGATGTGGTAAAGAGTCCAGTTCCCTTAAAGATAAATCAATCTTTATAGGTACTGATGTGAGTAAAGGTCCATTTCTTATAGGTAAACTCATTTTAATTAGGCATGCTGATGTGGTAAAGGTCCATGTTCTTATAATAAATCATTTATAGGTAATCTGATGTGTGTAAATAGAGTCTCCATGTACTCTAAAAACAAATCATTTATATAAGGTACTCGTGATGTGGTAAAGTTCCATGTCTATTTTATAAACAAGAATCATTTTATAGGGGGATCAGATGTAGTAAAGGTTCAGTCGTTCTTAAAACAGATTCATATTTATATAGGGATCAGATGTGGTTAAAGGTCCATAGTTCTGTATAACAATAAACAATTTTATAGGTCATCATAATGTAGTAAATGTGTCCATGGTTCTATATAGACAAATCATTTTATAGGTATTGATGTGGTAAAGGTCCATGTTCTTATAACAAATCATTTTTAGGTCTCTGATGTGGTATAAATGGTCCATGTTCTTATAACAAATCATTTTATTGGTATCTGATGTGGTAAAGGTCCATGTTCTTATAACAAATCATTTTATAGGTATCTGATGTAGTAAAGGTCCATGTTCTTATAACAAATCATTTTATAGGTATCTGATGTAGTAAAGGTCCATGTTCTTATAACAAATCATTTTATAGGTATCTGATGTAGTAAAGGTCCATGTTCTTATAACAAATCATTTTATAGGTATCTGATGTAGTAAAGGTCCATGTTCTTATAACAAATCATTTTATAGGTATCTGATGTGGTAAAGGTCCATGTTCTTATAACAAATCATTTTATAGGTATCTGATGTAGTAAAGGTCCATGTTCTTATAACAAATCATTTTATAGGTATCTGATGTAGTAAAGGTCCATGTTCTTATAACAAATCATTTTATAGGTATCTGATGTAGTCCATGTTCTTATAACAAATCATTTTATAGGTATCTGATGTAGTAAAGGTCCATGTTCTTATAACAAATCATTTTATAGGTATCTGATGTAGTCCATGTTCTTATAACAAATCATTTTATAGGTATCTGATGTAGTCCATGTTCTTATAACAAATCATTTTATAGGTATCTAATGTAGTAAAGGTCCATGTTCTTATAACAATTCATTTTATAAGGTATCTGATGTGGTAAAGGGCCATGTTCTTATAACAAATCATTTTATAGGTAACTGATGTGTATCTGATGTAGTCCATGTTCTTATAACAAAATCATTTTATAGGTATCTAATGTAGTCCATGTTCTTATAACAAATCATTTTTATAGGTATCTGATGTAGTCCATCGTTCTTTATAACAAATAATTTTATAGGTATCTATGTAGTAAAGGTCCATGTTCTTATAACAAATCATTTTATAGGTATCTGATGTGGTAAAGGGCCATGGTTCTTATAACAAATCATTTTATAGGTATCTGATGTAGTAAAGGTCCATGTTCTTATAACAAATCATTTTATAGGTATCTGATGTAGTAAAGGTTACATTTTCTTATAACAAATCATTTTATAGGTATCTGATGTAGTAAAAGGTCCATGTTCTTATAACAAATCAATTTTATAGGTATCTGATGTAGTAAATGTCCATGTTCTTATAAAACAATTTCATTTTATAGGTATCTGATGTAGTAAAGGTCCATGTTCTTATAACAAAATCATTTTATAGGTATCTGATGTAGTAAAGGTTACATGTTCTTTATAACAAAATCATTTTATAGGTATCTAATGTAGTAAAGGTCCATGTTCTTATAACAAATCATTTTATAGGTATATGATGTAGTAGTCCATGTTCTTATAACAAATCAATTTTATAGGTATCTGATGTAGTAAAGGTCCATGTTCTTATAATCAAATCATTTTATAGGTATCTGATGTAGTAAAGGTCCATGTTCTTATAACAAACATTTATTTTATAGGTATCTGATGTTAGTAAAGGTCCACTGTTCTTATAACAAATCATTTTATAGGTATCTGATGTGGTAAAGGGTCCATGTTCTTATAACACAATCATTTTATAGGTATCTGATGTAGTAAAAGTCCATGTTCTTATAACAAATCATTTTTATAGGTATCTGATGTAGTAAAGGTCCATGTTCTTTATAACAAATCATTTTTTATAGGTATCTGATGTGGTAAAGGGTCCATGTTCTTAAAACAAATTCATTTTATAGGTATCTGATGTGGTAAAGGTCCATGTTCTTATAACAAATCATTTTATTAGTATCTGATGTAGTCCGATGTTCTTTATAACAAATCATTTTTATAGGTATCTGATGTAGTCCATGTTCTTATAACAAATCATTTTATAGGTATCATGATGTAGTGGTAAAGGTCCATGTTCTTATAACAAATCGATTTTATAGGTATTGATGTAGTCCATGTTCTTTATAACAAATCATTTTATAGGTATCTGATGTGGTAAAGGTCCATGTTCTTATAACAAATCATTTTTTTAGGTATCTGATGTTTGTCCATGTTCTTATAACAAATCATTTTATAGGTATCTGATGTAGTAAAGGTCCATGTTCTTATAACAAATCATTTTTTTATAGGTATCTGATGTAGTAAAGGTCCATGTTCTTATAACAAATCATTTTATAGGTATCTGATGTGGTAAAGGTCCATGTTCTTATAACAAAATCATTTTATAGGTATCTAATGTAGTAAAGGTCCATGTTCTTATAACAAATCATTTTATAGGTATCTGATGTAGTCCATGTTCTTATAACAAATCATTTTATAGGTATCTGATGTAGTAAAGGTCCATGTTCTTATAACAAATCATTTTATAGGTATCTGATGTAGTAAAGGGCCATGTTCTTATAACAAATCATTTTATAGGTATCTGATGTAGTAAAGGTCCATGTTCTTATAACAAATCATTTTATAGGTATCTGATATGGTAAAGGTCCATATCTTATAACAAATCATTTTATAGGTATCTGATGTGGTAAAGGTCCATGTTCTTATAACAAATCATTTTATAGGTATCTGATGTAGTAAATGTCCATGTTCTTATAACAAATCATTTTATAGGTATCTGATGTAGTAAAGGTCCATGTTCTTATAACAAATCATTTTATAGGTATCTGATGTAGTAAAGGTACATGTTCTTATAACAAAACATTTTATTGGTATCTAATGTAGTAAAGGTCCATGTTCTTATAACAAATCATTTTATAGGTATCTGATGTAGTCCATGTTCTTATAACAAATCATTTTATAGGTATCTGATGTAGTAAAGGTCCATGTTCTTATAACAAATCATTTTATAGGTATCTGATGTAGTCCATGTTCTTATAACAAATCATTTTATAGGTATCTGATGTGGTAAAGGTCCATGTTCTTATAACAAATCATTTTATAGGTATCTAATGTAGTAAAGGTCCATGTTCTTATAACAAATCATTTTATAGGTATCTGATGTAGTAAAGGTCCATGTTCTTATAACAAATCATTTTATAGGTATCTGATGTAGTAAAGGTCCATGTTCTTATAACAAATCATTTTATAGGTATCTGATGTAGTAAAGGTCCATGTTCTTATAACAAATCATTTTATAGGTATCTGATGTAGTAAAGGTCCATGTTCTTATAACAAAATCATTTTATTGGTATCTAAATGTAGTCCATGTTCTTATAACAAATCATTTTATAGGTATCTGATGTAGTAAAGGTCAAATGTTCTTATAACAAATCATTTTATAGGTATCTGATGTAGTAAAGGTCCATGTTTTTATAACAAATCATTTTATAGGTATCTGATGTAGTAAAGGTCCATGTTCTTATAACAAATCATTTTATAGGTATCTGATGTGGTAAAGGTCCATGTTCTTATAACAAATCATTTTATAGGTATCTGATGTGGTAAAGGTCCATGTTCTTAAAAACAAATCATTTTATAGGTATCTGATGTAGTAAAGGTCATGTTTTTTATAACAAATCATTTTATTAGGTATCTGATGTAGTAAAGGTCATGTTCTTTATAACAAATCATTTTATAGGTATCTGATGTAGTAAAGGTTCCATGTTCTTATAACAAATCATTTTATAGGTATCTGATGTAGTAAAGGTCCATGTTCTTATAAACAAAATCATTTTATAGGTATCTGATGATGAGGTAAAGGTCCCATGTTCTATAACAATCATTTTATAGGTATCTGATGTAGTAAAGGTCCATGTTCTTATAACAAATCATTTTATAGGTATCTGATGTAGTAAAGGTCCATGTTCTTATAACAAATCATTTTATAGGTATCTGATGTAGTAAAGGTCCATGTTCTTATAACAAATCATTTTATAGGTATCTGATGTAGTAAAGGTCCATGTTCTTATAACAAATCATTTTATAGGTATCTGATGTAGTCCATGTTCTTATAACAAATCATTTTATAGGTATCTGATGTAGTCCATGTTCTTATAACAAATCATTTTATAGGTATCTGATGTAGTAAAGGTCCATGTTCTTATAACAAATCATTTTATAGGTATCTGATGTGGTAAAGGTCCATGTTCTTATAACAAATCATTTTTATAGGTATCTGATGTAGTAGAAGGTCCATGTTCTTATAACAAATCATTTTATAGGTATCTGATGTGGTAAGGTCCATGTTCTTATAACAAATCATTTTATATGTATCTGATGTAGTAAAGGTCCCATGTTCTTATAACACAATCATTTTATAGGTATCTGATGTAGTAAAGGTCCATGTTCTTATAACAAATCATTTTACTAGGTATTGGTAGTCAATGTTCTTATAACAAATCATTTTATAGATATCTGATGTAGTCCATGTTCTTATAACAAATCATTTTATAGGTATCTGATGTGGTAAAGGTCCATGTTCTTATAACAAATCATTTTATAGGTATCTGATGTGGTAAAGGTCCATGTTCTTATAATAAAATCATTTTATAGGTATCTGATGTGGTAAAGGTCCATGTTCTTATAACAAAATACATTTTATAGGTATCCCTGATGTAGTAAAGGTCCATGTTCTGTATAACAAAATCATTTTATAGGTATCTGATGTAGTATAGGTCCATGTTCTTATAACAAATCATTTTATAGGTATCTGATGTGGTAAAGGTCCATGTTCTTATAACAAATCATTTTATAGGTATCTGATGTAGTAAAGGTCCATGTTCTTATAACAAATCATTTTATAGGTATCTGATGTAGTCCATGTTCTTATAACAAATCATTTTATAGGTATCTGATGTAGTAAAGGTCCATGTTCTTATAACAAATCATTTTATAGGTATCTGATTCTATGGTAAAGGTCAATGTTCTTATAACAAATCATTGTATAGGTATCTGATATAGTAAAGCTCCATGTTCTCTTATAACAAAATCATTTTATAGGTATCTGATGTGGTAAAGTTCAATGTTCTTAAAACAAATCATTTTATAGGTAACTGATGTGGTAAAGTTCAATGTTCTTATAACAAATCATTTTATAGGTATCTGATGTGGTAAAGTTCAATGTTCTTAAAACAAATCATTTTATAGGTAACTGATGTGGTAAAGGTCCATGTTCTTAAAACATATCATTTTATAGGTATCTGATGTGGTAAAGTTCAATGTTCTTAAAACAAATCATTTTATAGGTAACTGATGTAGTAAAGTTCAATGTTCTTAAAACAAATCATTTTATAGGTAACTGATGTGGTAAAGGTCCATGTTCTTATAACAAATCATCTTATAGGTATCTGATGTAGTAAAGGTCCATGTTCTTATAACAAATCATTTTATAGGTATCTGATGTAGTCCATGTTCTTATAACAAATCATTTTATAGGTATCTGATGTGGTAAAGGTCCATGTTCTTAAAACAAACACATTGAGTAGTTTTCTATAAATTTATTGACATAGATGTTTTAATTTGTCATTTCTATATGAACGAAGCACCCATGTTTGTGTACATCACAAACAATAGTAAAAATTCTCACATCAGATCCATCAACACACACGTACGTCACACCACCTTCCCCACACACTTATACACATACACTCCTCACAGGTACAACCCAGACATTTAACATTGTTTTAGGCAGGTTTTCCTGTTGTCTATTGCTTGTTTAATGATATCCAACACTCAACACATAATAACATTGCCCAATACATCTACACATAATGACCACCCAACATAAACTTAGGGGACTCCATTTTCTCTATTGAAATAATGTCGTTTAGTAGAATTTATTGGTAACATGTGTTTTAAATAAGCTTCTATATCAAAACGATTTTTGAAAGTTAAAAATTTATAAAAATATTGAAAATGTCAACCAAAAAAAATGAGGAAAAAAAAACAATGTGAAGATAAATTTTAAAATATAATTTTAGCTTTTTTTTGGTAAAATTCATCAGAACCTAATTTTCAACTGACTGACATCCGAAGTGAATGTTGGGTGGTAGAAAATAAATAAATGTCTAGACCATGGTCTGCAATGCCAGCAAGCAGCCCCGAATGGTTGTTCTAGTACACATTAATGATTCCTAACAGCGGAATGTATCGATAGTTTGATTACGGAATGACAGTAAAAATACAGTCTGATACTTTCTGTAGTAACACATGTAAACAAGTGACAGTGTTCTAATAGTTAAACATAATTGGTCAGATCAGAAATAAATTAAAAACTAAAAACACCATTACATGACATTCATAACAGACAAAATTTGATCTTGAGATTTTGTTGAGAAAAAGAGTGTGCTAATATAGAAAAGCTGAGGTTAAGTATGCGATCAACTTTGATAGCCAAGGGTATTCAGTTCAATACTTTCTCTCAGGGAGAATATCATACTGAATACCTATACTCCTGGCAAGCGAAGTTGGTATCCAATTAGGTTGTTTTGTTATACAAAATATAAAAGAAAATACATATTTTGTGAAAAACAAGACAGGTTTTGTTCATTTACTAGCAGCAGTAGTAGATTATAAAAATGATCACTACACCATACGGTGTTGCCATTAGTAACATGATCACAACAAAATGATCCAATGAGATGGTGAGGATATAACACTACCAGGTATATATGTATGGTGATCAGGTGGTTCAGATGGAATGTCATACAAAGTATGTAAAATGTCTTAAAAATTGAGCTTTTTCTATGTTCACAAGTTATTTTGGCAATAGAGTTGGTTTTCTTTTGTTATGAGTAAAACCTTACTATAAACAGGATTTACCTCCCTTTATAACATCTCATCAATAGACGATTGCCAATAATGGCAATATCCTTCATCTAGAGCAGTTTGTTGATTTTGATTTAAACAGTTAGTACTTTTATTTTATTCAAAATAAATTAAGAAATACCCAATTAACTCTATAAAGACAAAACAATCTTCATAATTAGAGATATGAACACCAGACAACTAGTCTGACTAGACTACTTATACAGAATTTGTCGTTACAGGTTTTTAAGTGAATTCTTCCAAAAACAAATATTATTGCTTTTCATACGAAAAATAATAATAAAGAAGATTCAGCAATATTTGTTTATAACCATACATCAAAAAAAGTTTGAAAAGTTTTATATCTCAACAGATATTTGTTTTACTTTTTTCCTTTTTTTTTTTTTTTTTTTTTTTAAAACTTTTACCACCTTTAAATAATTTGGAAAAAGAGGATCACAAATACATGTATTAGTTTCCTTAAAGCATATAATTGATGAGGCATGCTTCACAATTTTTTTTTTTAATTTATTCCATCATGAAAATAGTTCAACAAATAAACTGACCAGTATTTCCAATAATGAGCATCATGAAAGAAAAAATTACAGATTATATTTTGTCAGATTAAAACATTTTGTGAATCATTATTTCTGCAAATCATTGATAGAAACAAATCTTAGGTGTTTTGATACTTAATAATTCAATATTTTTGTTTATATTTAAAAAAAAAATGTATGAATTATCTCCCTTTCTATAAAATTATCTCCCTTACTGTTAATAATCTCGTTCTGTTTCTTATTTTCAGCTAATTTGGAGCAAGTATTGATGATTGACCCAAATATCAGGTTAAAGAAATGATAAAATATAATGAATTCTTTTCCTAACTACAAGTTAAATAATGATTTACAATAATACAGCTGCAATACTGAAATTATGAAAGATACCATGATGATACTTTAATGAAAAGTCATTTATGTTTCAGAAAAACATAAACACCATCATACACATAGTGAAGTTACAGCTTAATTATCCTTCGTTACAGTTAAAATGTATGCTAGCACTAGGCATACAAATTGATCTATTACTATCATAAAGTAATTACAGGAAAAATAGAAACTAGGGTTTCATTTCAGAAAGAGATCCTTTTTTAAGAAGCAGTACATAATGGGTAGACTTAAGGCACCTGCTCTTCTTACAGGTAAATTAGAAAATCACAAACAACCTGTCGCCTTAATTACCCGCCTCCTTATAAAACATGTATAAATATAATTTTTATTGCACTTAACCTTTATCACTTGTAGGTCCCCATGGGTGAACCGTCCAAATTATAACATTACATAATTATTATATATACAATAGAAAACAAAGTCCCAGGACCTCTGTTCTAACTTATAGACATTGCTATTCAAACTCAGTCTCATAGTGGTCCAATGATTCTGAACTTCATTTCATAATCAAGTGTTCCAACTAATGGAAAGGGATTTCTAACTTTAGTCATGTTTTTTACCTCAATACCTAAATTAACTGGGTTAATTACTGCTTACTGAATTCAGAGCCAGATGAATCTTTATCTTTGTAACAATTGAAACTATAACACATACACAAATTAAATAAACTTTGGTTAGAATTAAATTAATGATCAAAATGATATAAAATTGTCTTATGAACATTTGATAAGGTTGATAAATCGCACTCTGAATTCATTGTAGATAAGATCGTAAACCAATCTTTTAAATCACAAAAAAAAACAAAAAACAAAAAAAACCTAAATGATAATATTATTATACGTTCTCTTTGTCATTAAGAAAAGCTCATCAAAAATAAAAGTTAAATATTGTATGTACAGTGTATCCTAAGAATTAAAGGATAAACTGATACAGGAATGCTTTTTGGATTTTTGTAGAGATAGAAGAAAAAGATAACTGCTAAAGAAATTCAATCGTATTTACCATGATTGTTGTTAATGAATCCCAATGTTTTTATTATAGACATTATGTTTAATTTTGTGGACACTATAGGACCACACAGTACCTGTTTGGATTGATGTGTTGACTACTGATGAAGTGGAAGTATCAGATCTATATTTATAGGCCAACTCTTTTCTGACATGTTCAAAAATATAACCTGCACTAATATAAATTTAGTTTTTTATGTACCATCACAAGGGACGAGGTCAAGGTCAAATTGTTCTTTTCTCTGTTAATATTTAAAATACTGCTTTGAACTTTGTTAGAAAATGATGCCCTGTTTCATCAAATTGTTGATTGCCTGTCATATATGACAATTCTATTAAATTTCTTCAAAAATTCTTCCTTCTTCTTATGTGTTATTATATCAACAAATGATATAAAAAAAATTTGTGTACAACTGTGGAAATGATACACAAAATGAGGTGGAGTTATTACTAACCCATAGGTCATGCCAATATTCCATGGTTGAGAAGGAAATTTTACAAGGTCAAGGTCAGGATAAATCAATATCCAACGGTCAAGGTTTGAGTGAGAACTAATGTGATAGTTTTGCTGACATTGTCCAGCAAAACACTCGGAAGTGTGTGAGCCACATATGTACAACACATTGTCCTTTGATCCAATAAGGATGTGGCCGTGAGAGAATAGAAGTCTCTTACTAAGGGGTCTGTATACACTGGACAGCCATATTTGGTCTTCTGGAGAGCTGTAACCTACCCAGTGTGGTGCAGTACGTAGTCCTTGATACATAGGTTTTAGTCTCCCACACATGGGATATCTCTCCCTGGACATGCTGGAAATCGAGGTACTTGTTGAATTTTAAACAGTTTTGTTTCAATATATACTTGGAGAAAGAAAATATAGGACACGTCACATTTTCTTCTAAGACTCATTGTCGCCTCATCATATTCCTGGTCATTGTAGCCATTGATAGTTCATCTCACTTACATTCCAGTCCAAACCACACAAAGCATTGTTGTTTTTCCATATTATTTCTCGTTCCTGTACATCTCATTGAGTGTTGAGATGTTACTCTGCCTGTTGTAAATACAACACCTTACCATTTTATATTTCAGCTTTTAATGTGGGTCACTTCAATCTTAATGTTAATTTGTTTTGGGGCATTTTCATACCTTAAAATTAACACGTATTTCTGTTGTAATTAACTACCATGTCACCATCTTCTGCTCTTGTGGTGAGGTGTTGGTTTTGGGGTTGGATATCCTGTTCTCTTCACTTTTTGTGGGGGGGGGAAAATAACCTTGGATGTGTGTCAGTCCAGTATCATTCACTGAAACACAGGGCTCACAAACTGTATATCCTCTCAAAGGAAAACTTTCTGACGATCAACCCTAAATCGTTCCATTACAAGATATTAAGCTCAAAATCTCCCCATATAAACAGAATTAAGTTTCATTTTTTAATGGGATTGTGTACAGTTTCTATCACAATGGAATGTTCCTCTAAATGATACCTTGTTCACTGTAGCACTCTGTTCATAGGTCTGTTTTGTTAATTGACTAATGTATAACATTTCTACGGAGATCAATCATGGCCGCCATATTTTAGTTGTTACGTCACTAGAACATTTTAGTCACGTTCTCATGGTTCCCTCCCATCATTCACTGGACGTCTATCTAGAAATCTTAAGTACTTACTGAAAATCCCTGTTTGAGACAACGTCAATGATGTTTTTATCTCGCCTTTGGTGGTCATTTAATCACGATATGGATTAATTCCCATTGCACAATTATAGGGTCAGCAAAATTATTATTCGATTTATGGAGCTTAGGTAAATCGTGAGGTCCTTCTATAATATTATTTCAGAATGTATTGGAATGTGGTCAGATGGGCGGGGTCGGGGGATTCAAAAAAATGTTATCCATAATTTGTAGCATTCAACTCCTTCACAATGTTAACCACGAGTTTTCATGTATGTGTGGATGACATGAACATTGCCATCAAGACTTCAGTATCAGTTGTAATGTGAAGGGCATCCATTTGCTCGTGGATGAATGTATATTGTGTTTTTGCGGATCATCCCGACGTGAGGACTTGAGAGTGACGATTTGGTCATTGCTAGTCTATAACTTGGACCTCCATTATCTTGTTTCGCGCCATCAACTTGTCACGGGCCTGATTGAAGTCAAATATCATATTTAGTTTTTAAGTTATTCAACGTAACATCATTTTAACTGAATATTTGCGGCTTTTTAACTTATCAATGATTTAATACAAACATTCCGGGTTTTCTACATCCTAATCCAAATACCTAATTCTCTTATTGCAATGTATTTCATCTGATATTACCTTATTTGACCACAAATTTTACATAAGTATAAGTTTGTAAACATTTTTTTTCGCATATGTCCTAAACAAAAAGTTTGTAAATAAATTTTGAATATTTTTGTATTTTAAATGGTGGAATAGAAGGGGTGGTATTTATATAGGACTGATTTGGTGACAATACGGAACCTGGAGATGTATTCCTCCACTAGGCAACAAACATCGTATGAATTGTAATACATGGATATTTACCTACATTCAGTACTTTAATTGAGATATAAAGACAATAAAAGTATTAAGTTTAATGTTATTTTGACCTGGGTTTATATACGAGGATATCCCAGATAAACTTAAATCATGTGAAATATTCAATATTATTGATGCTATATGGAGTGTTCATGAATATAAACATTGATTCTGATAAAGTCTATACTAAAAGTAACTAAAACAATTAAATTGTCTTCAACCTAAAAGTTCCCACAAAAGTTTGAATTCTCTAGGTCCTACCACTAACTCCAATTTCTGTATCTACAGATTCTTAGTCTGTTTTGTCAATTTTCTTAACGTACATACACATAACAAGCTAAGAAAAAACAGACAAAAAACTTGCAAGTTTTGGATAGCATGTATGTTGGCCTTGTGATGTATAGTATGATGAGATTTTTAAAACTTTGGAAGTGAATTATGATCAATATTAAAACTTCCAGCTTTGACAATGGACATGCATCTGTGAACAAATTATACAGGGCTGGTCTATATTTTCATTTGGAAAAAATTTACCCGGGTACTTTACTATCATTCCAGAAAACTGCAAGGATGGTCATGATAATCATACATACTAAAATTCATCAGCGTTAAATGGCCGATGCATATATATTATATTGCATAAGGGTTTACTCTAGGCACAATGTGTTTTCAGATAAAAAAACTCACTATTAAACAGCATCATGCTGAAAGTAAAAAAAATTAATTCAAAGACTTGGATCTGATTAAAAAGAATGATCAATTACTGATTTACTACAATTATTTTTTTTATTTCCTTCACGTTTACACAAAAAGAAGCAATCATATAAATTAAGAAGTCCAGTTCCATAAGATTCAACGGGGTTTGATTACAATATGAACTCAAGGGGAGACAAAGCGACAAAATTATTTAGGGTGTACACAATAATCAAACTTCTAGTAGTAGCACTTACAGAGTGCCTGGTCACTGAGACTGATGTCTGAGAACTAAGATTAGATACAGAGTTATAATCAGCTCCTCTTACATAGCGTTTTTTGTGTGACATATTGTTGTATTTTTACAGGGTTTAAGGGCACTAAGATGGGCGAAATCTGGCTGGCACTCTGTATAACAATTTGCGGGCCTAATTTTTTCTACACATTACTTACTGGGTAATATGTAATTTCAGCTATTGTTGGTTTATAAAGATCAATATTTTTCATATTTGGTGAGGGATTATAGAGCTGTAATGAAACAATGTTGCTGATTCACAAAATGCATTGCATCATTGTTTTGCATATAATATATAATGTTTATATAGTGATGATATTACCTAAATTCCATTTTGTATGTGTGAATAAAATGCTGCTAACATGCGTCTGTTTTTTTTTTTTTTGCACAGAGACATATCAACCCTCATGTTTGGATACGGCACGTCTTTCGGTAAAGCCTCATTCTGCACAGCCAAACATTTTTCCATCGGATTGAGACATCTCTAAGTGACCCATGTGTAAATAAGTTTTGGTCAACTGTACAATGGGTAACGATGGACTTTTATCCTTGAGGTCTACTTGGTATATTTTTAAAGTAATATTTTGGCCCATCTACTGATTGGGTTAGGATAAACCATTCCAATTACCATTTGTATTCCATTCATAGTATTTTCTAAATAGTAATTCGGGAGGAGTGTTCATTTACCATATATTCTTATAAATCGATTAGTATAACGCTGTTATATGCTCGTATTAGTCAATAGCCAAAAACTGTATACCAAGAGATACTGGAACTAACAGTACAAACTTAATTCCCATGTTGAAGGACTGAGGAAATCAATTTATACATAAGGTTGGGACCTCCACAAAATATAGATTAGACTTGTTGATAGAGTGTTGGATGTCTAAGGCATGACAACAATCGGTTTTGTTACCTGGAAATTGCCTCAATAATTATAGAATACAGGGCCATTTTTGATTTCAATGTTGTTGTCAAGAAAAGAAAGTTCATTCTATTACAGTATCATGTCCTTTTCATGTATCGTGAGGTTCAGAAACAACTTGTTTGGACGCCTTCAGGTATTATTTGGATACTCCTAGTAGTTCAATCTTACAATATTGGTAGTTGATATGTTTAGATATATTCATTCTCATGATGATTATTTTAGTAGTTTTCCCATGTCACCACGGACAAGTTTTAACTCTGAGAGTAAAGTATCAAAAATCTTTATGGTTGGCGAATAAGTCTTTGACATTGCCTTAAAATATACAACTCCTTTACCCCAATCGATTCATTACCTACATGAATCTTAATGAAATCATTAATCTCAGAATGCAACCCTTGCATATCCTTTTCCTTATTGTTTACTAAGGTACAACTTAGTAAATCACGAGATGTAGAATAATATGTGTGTTAGATTAATCCTCAAAAAAGTTGTTTCAAAATGTTGTACATAGTAATGTATATAGGAAAATTTGCAAGCAAATTTTACATTGATCATTAATAAAATATTCAATAGTCTTTTTAAATCCGTAAACTCCTAAAACATATTTTCTATAAACAGAATCTTTATATAGAATATTTCATCCCTTTGATTGCAGGTTGCCCCATGTCTATAACAATGCAATTCCTTATCCAAAGCTCTTTACTGGATGCATAGCAAAAAATGCAAAACTATTTCTCTAGACCTCAAAGCGGCTTTGGATATGTTTCATTTCAAACTTATTGTACCGTATTATAATGAGTCTTACCAGATTGTATGGCACAATCTACTCAATGCCTTTTAAAGGATGTCGACAAATCTGATTGTGAAACATCCAGTAATATATTGTATACGGTAAATATACTATGATTGGATTGACTAACACAAAAATTTCTAAGAATTTCGGCAACGCTGTCTTTGTCATAATCCAGGTGTAGTTATATTTTGTTGTGGTAATAGCATACCACCTTCAGTACTCTACCTATTGTTATTTGTTGTAATCTGAAAAATAGTCTGTGTTAGTGTTAGGTCGTATTTTGAGGTTTTAAGGAATCTAATATTTAGACCAAGATATATCATTTGTCATGAATATAACCTTTGTTACATTAAACTTGACTTGTAAATAAAAATCTTATTTTTTATTAGTTCCGGGGTGGTTGTCTAGCAGTGATGTTTGTTTAAACTAAGGAACACACCTTAAAACAATGTCTCACCTGAAATTGGTGAATCACTCTGTTAATTGTATGATTTTGATATTACATCTGTACTTAATGAACTAACATTAATTGATAAATATATTTATTCAGCTATCTCTACTCCATCCGCCCTTCAATAACACGAGAGTAGAGCTGACTCTTTGTTCTCGTAAAATTCTCGTTCCCCAGTTATTATGCGAGTTTCTCATGCGTTACGTCCCTGAAATAGATTTCCTCTGTCTCGTGTGGCCCTGGTGGTCCCGATGGATTCCGTTCTGGTCGCTGTGAAAATTTCCCGTTTAGATGAGTAATGTCATTGTATTGTGTAGGGAGTGCATGAAACATGTAATGAACATTTGTTTCACAATATTAATTAGATTCTGATGTTTCTATTAGTGATTGGTTTATTGACAGGAAAAGGTTAAGTCTCGCAATTCTATTATAGTTAATCGAAATTAAATTTGCGATAAATCAAGTTGTGGGTCTGAAGGGTTCTGATGAATATCAAATAAATGTTGCCATATCGTCTATTACAAGAATGATCGCGAGCTACCTGTACAGGGACACCAGTCCACCATTAAAGTAGTTGTTACACAAACAAGTGATTTTTAACAGGAGGAATGATTGCAGATGTCAACATTGTTTTTCCGCATAATATGCTAATAGTTGTAAAGTTTCCTCTTTCCTTTTGTATCAATCAAATAACAAAACAACATGATTGATAAAAAGTTTGTTTTTGGTTTTGTCTTATTTAATAGTAATGGATCAAATGTTTTTCACAGAAATAAGTTCGAAGGAAAAGCAGGGGCTTCACTGGCATGTGATTAAGGTGTCCAACATTACATTACCACAAGTCCTCCACCTCTGGGTCGCGGGTTTGAAGCCCATGTGAGGCAGTTGCCAGGTACTGATCACTGGTTGGTGGTTTTTCTTTGGTACTCTGACTTTCCTCCACCATCAAACCCTGGCTGTTAATAGGCTAAAACTAATCAACCTAAACCAAAATTGAAGAAAAGCGTACCGTTTGTTACTGAGTCTTGTCGTCGATTACAAGCTGCATGCTGCTTACTTCGACATTCCATTACAACCAAGTCTTTACAGTGTTTATGGGCGTTGATACCACAGTCTGAAAAAGGAAACCATATCTCAAAAAAAATTCTGAATAATTTTTTTTTTTTTTTTTTTTAATTTTTTGCTCTTGCTCCAGTCTAAAACCTTAAATTACTTACCACAAACAGATTAAAATTCTGTGGAAGAAGTGTTCTCTTCACAAATATTTAAAATCTAATGATATATATTACTTGATTGCGACAGCTTAACGGTAAAATTCCAGAATATTTCAAAGTTAATGTGCCAATGTAAATTTTTGTTGAAGAAATATTTTTCCTACACACATTTTCAGCCTTACAATTGATCATAGATGGTTCTCTGTTTGTGCCAAGTTTAAATCCCACATCATTTCAAAGTTTTCAAAACTACAACAGGACGAGTAAGTTAAAACACCTGTAGACAGGGAGACAATGGATTTACACATCAAAGGTAGACCTCGTGTCAATACACATCGCTAACAATATACCTGGCCGGCTCAAAGGCAAATAGTATATTGTAATGATAGTTGTTAAATAGACATGATTTGAATAGCTTTAAAAGGATTACAAACAAAATGATTAAAGTGCAATAATTAGCGATTCAGATGTTTTAGTTCCTACCATCATAATGACATGCTATGTTTGAGAAAATTATACAAGGGATTTAAAAATCTACACGATTCTGTTATGCTGTAGTTAAATACATTATTTACATTCTTATTATCAAAGTGTACCAAGGCATCATTTACTAGAACACAAATTTTTGAAAATTGTGGGAAAAACTTGCTGAAAATTGAAGAACAAAATATTTTATTGTCATTGTTCTGTCTATATGAGAATATCTGAGTGTACAGTAGCTAATTGTTAAGTCTGTAATAACACTCTGAGCTACAATACCAGGACCACCCTTAAACTCCTAAATTCCAATACGCTCTACATTACAACCCTATTGTAACCATTCAGTTATTTTGAACCTTATTTATTTTATACTAAGCTATTCTGCTATTTGTGAAATATTTATTTTAAACTGTATGAACAAGTCAGATCATGAATGCTGATCTATGTACAATATCACCTTTAAAGTTTAGAAAAATTAATTTCTAAAGACTGTTTATTTTCAGTGAACACAGCTTGTGTACTGGGACCACTTTTAACGAAATGATTTAAACACAGTCTTTATAAACTACACAATGACAGCTGACTGATCCCATCACTGATAACTATGTAATTATTGTGATATGATTTACCAATTGAAAAGTAAAGTTTCTATAAGAGTCAGTAAAAACTAAAACCTAAACCTTTAGTTTGGCACTACCATAATACTTATGCTTGTGAGCTTCACTTAAAGTTTTTTTTCTTTTTTAACAATTTTTTTCCCCTCTAATAGTTTAAAAGTAAAAGGTATTACATCCTAGAATATCAGGTACTATCAGGTATATATATATATTGATTTCAAATATATGAACCAACTTAATTTGAAATAGGTTACATATTGAAATACTTGAAATATTTGAAATGAATTATTATCCCTTTTCACACATATCTGTAGCCTTTCTCCTTGGTTACATTGAAATCTGGATAATTTGAATAGATTTCACATTCCCTAAGGACTTCAATATAACCTAGCTCCACTGTATAATAATTCTAAATTAAGATAAATTACACAAGATTGTCAAAAGAGATAATCTGTCTTTAAATTGAGGTTCACATATCTGAATATATGAAAAACCCAATCTACCCAATTTAAGTTCACGTAATCAATCAAATGACAAGCTTAAAAGGTACTTCTGAAAACTTCAACACAAAAATGAAATTATCACTACTAAATAATCAGAATTCCACAAAAATTTGTGAAACACTTAACAAACTTCTGAAATTGGGTTACATACATCAATTCCTTTCTGGTTCAACAATTTACTGATCAAAATTCCATTCAATCTTTACATGAGTTTTGTAAGTAGCACCTGCCTGGAGTAGTTCTTATGAACGACAATATTTAGTTGAAGTGATTATAACCATTCGACCAAAACTCATATTTATTTTAAAGTGTATAGATGAAACCCCCCTCCAGGTTAACTAGCACTAGAAATGTGAAGGTGGTATGTCAAACCACAATAACACGGTCAGGCTTATACTGGAATTTTTTATAGCAATTAAGGTGCCATTCCATTAAGTCCTAACACTCACACAAAAGTTTGAACAAACAGGTGACCGTTAAGGCCCATGGGCCTCTTGTTTTTAATGAATTTTATACCGGTAGTATTAAATTTCTGTTTTAAGTGTTAATGTTATCTTACAGTGTGTAATTGCATTTGAATAAGACACATAACATTGAGAAATTGATAGCTGAACAGAGCTAGCTAACATAACTCCATACACGTATGTGTTATAAAACATTGTTTTCATGATGTAAACAGATAACGTCAAGTGTACGTCTACATAAGGTTGCTTAACTTTTCTAATGTATTCCATACATCAAAGAGCAAGTGATTACAGAATATTCCATATTATTGAGAATGAAGAGGAGAAATTCTTATCTGATTCAAAATGGCATGTCCCTCAGTAATATTGGAAATACTGTGATATTAGTCTCCTGCTAGTCATAAATATAACACTACGATGACATTAATCACAGGTATGGCTGCCCCTAAGCGCCGTTTCCTATGTGCCAGTCCAGTATCACCAGGTACTCGGTTCGATGCCCACCTCACATGTGCTAATGATCCAGCAAACTTCTACGTACAGCAGGTAAGGTCTCATTTTAACCCAAAATTGCTAAATGATGTCCAAAAGTTATTTGCAACAGCACAATTTACCATTGCCGGATATTAACATTCAAGATATAATAATCAAATTATTGTGAAGGAACAACTGTGGATATAATTCATTTCCTGAGGTGATCGTCTTCATCAGTGTTCCATTTCTTTTGTTGAAGATTGGAGAAGAATTCAGCTACTTTCATGCTATGATGCAACAAATGCAAGAGCAGTACAACATGGAAAGAGGAGACATGTGGACTGTCTACTGTCCAAGGATAGGTGAGTTACCGTGATAATCAGGTCTTCATGCCGTGCAGGTATATATTATAGGTATGGTATTACAATACATTTTATAGATATAGATGTTATATAATGTTACCATGCATAATACAAACAAATATGAGTTAATGGGTATGATATTACTGTATAAGTTCATAAAGGATCCTCAACATCCATGGCAGGTTATGGTGGTAAGGGAATTATCTACATGCTTAATTGTTAGAAGTTAGTTATCAGATTATGTCCTGATAATGACCACCTAGAGATTGAAACATAGAAACAAATGATTGTATTTGTTACAGGTATGATAATTGTATGTGTTACAGGTATGATGATTGTATTTGTTACAGGTATGATGATTTTATGTGTTACAGGTATGATGATTGTAAGTGTTACAGGTATGATACTGCTTTACCAGGTATGATGATTGTATGTGTTACAGGTATGATGATTGTATGTGTTACAGGTATGATGATTGTATGTGTTACAGGTATGATGATTGTATGTGTTACAGGTATGATATGTGTGGCACGGTTCCTGGCTGATGATACCTGGTACCGGGCTCAGGTGTTGGATCTCCCTGGTAACAAGATGGTTACAGTCCAGTATGTTGACTATGGTAACATAGAGACAGTGGATGTCAGCAGACTCTGTAAAATCCTGGACAACTTCCTCGTCTTACCGGTTCAGGTAAATACTATATATTTATACAGATTTTAGTCAGATAAAGAAAATTTCTGGTGTTGGATAAAACATGTATTTCTTACAAATATGCGAAAACTGAAGACAATGAGCTGAGGTTCGAATTTCTGCTTTTAAAAAAATGAACCTTGTTAATTTAATCTCATATAGCTTGAAGCTGTGTAATTTGAAGTATTATATTGGTACTTACTAAACTCTTAACAATATAATCAAGTTAACTGAACGACTAGGATAACTCAATGTTTCCATGGTCCTACTGAATTTCAGGCAATGATGTTAACTGTATCATCATGGTGAATGGTGATTTATGCTTAGAATATTTCAAATATAATTTCTTATTTTAGGCTCATCACTGCCAGCTGTGTGATGTAGCTCCTACAGACTACACCCAACAGGTCAGTCGCACAGCCCACACATTGAAGTACCTAGATAATATGTGACCAATTTAAAAGGAATTACCTTTGCAACATGTATCTTGTTATTCCCAATCCCCACCATTATTCAATGAAACTGAAGAGTCACAAAAATGTTACATCACATATCAAATCATTGAAATTGTATGATAAACTATGTTTCTTTTCTTAAACAATTAAAAGAGGAATTACATGACTCTGTTATTTACAGGCAAAGAGATGGTGGAGTGACCGAGTTACTATGAAACAGTTCTCCCTCAAAGTTACAGGTACAACTACTTAGTACAACATTACAAAGCTAATTTCTACAGATACACTGCCCTCCATAAGTTCTGTTACATATGTTAAAATTTGCTGGCAAACTATCTCTGAGAAAACTCTTAAAAAACAATAAGTTAATGAATTTTATTTTTAAAACTGCATGGGTAACAGAACTTTTGAAGGACAGTGTGCTTCTGTTTATACTGGTATCTTCCCACACTTGTTTTCCCAAAAGTGGTGTTCACCACTAGGTTAGGTATAAATGCATGTGCACGAATTATACCTCGATATATACATGTATATATTTAATTAACATTAGGAATCAATAACATTCATTTTAGTAGGAAATAATGGTTGTGATTATATGGATAAATATCAGACAAATATGTTATGTATAGAAGTGATAATATTTCAGTGGTTGGTTATAGGTATGGTGGAGGATCGTCTGTCTGTGGTCATGTATGACGATACGAGTGGAGGCTACAGTGTTAACAGTGAGCTTGTCGGCCGTGGATTTACCACCAGTACAGGCCCATTGTAAGTTCTCTTCTACTGTTTTCTAAAGGTCAAACATGAAAGTCACAGTTACTTTAGCAACTTGAGTTGCATTGAGCAAAACAAATTGAACTTTGTGCCAATTTTCATGTGTGCTTGCTCGAAATTGCTTTTCAAACCTAAGGTCAAAAGTGAAGGTCATTTTGCAGAACAATTGATTTGGTGCATTAGTCCTGTTTTCTTTTATCAATTAAGCTCAAACACTTTATCCACTACGCATTTACTGAGTGCTTGCTCTGTATTGCTGAATATCATGTAGAGTGGTATGTATCTTGCATATGGGCATCAAAAAGCTCTGTTGCAGTAGACACATATCCATTTCCACTGATTACCTCTCCACTCTGTAATGCTGTTAACTGATGCCATTTCCACAGATCCAATCAGCTACCAAAGGGTGGTGTAGGAGAACTAGTAACAAGCTCTGAGGACAGTGCCACAGATAGCCAGGTCAGTACCTCATGTACAGAATTTACACCTCAAAAATTCATACCGTAGAGCTGCATATTTTTGAGGGTCAAAATTTAAACATCACGCAGAAGAGAAAAAAAATTACATAGTATAATTTTTAGTATAATTTTTCACATTCTGGCATTCAGTGTGTAAAATGAGAAAATAGAATTTTTGGCACTTTAAATTTTTACATTCTGGCATTTAGGATGAATAATTCAAACATTTCTCTATATTTTGTGATTGTAGCGATGGCCCTGAAATTGAAAAAATATTACCTCTGTGAAAATAAGTGACTATATGGTATATACTCACTTATTTTACACTTTAAATTTTTACATTCTGGCATTTAGGATGAATAATTCAAACATTTCTCTATATTTTGTGATTGTAGCGATGGCCCTGAAATTGAAAAAATATTACCTCTGTGAAAATAAGTGACTATATGGTATACACTTAAAGGATCCTTTTTTGTCATAAAAAGTGAATGTGCTCTGTTTACTCATGCTCATTTCCTGTTTTCTTTCTGGCAGACGGAGTCCTTAAGCAAACCTCTGGCTAGTAGTCAAACCACTTCAAGATCATCATCAAGGTCAAATTCTAGTCACAATACACCTGTGGTGTCACCAAAAAAAGCGTTGAAGAAAGCCAGTCAGCGTTCAGAGGCTGCTGTCAGGCAATTAGCAAAATCTGAGGATGAGACAACAGACAAAGGAAAGTCATCTACCTCAAGTTCGAGCTCAGCATCTCCAGTAAAGCCTATCACAGAATCAAAGCCAACAACAAAGGCCAAATCATCAGGTAAGATCTATAATAGGATATAGAATTTATATCTCCTTAACTTAACTTTAGCAAGTTTGTTTGTAGACAAAATTCTTAGATGCAGTAGTTACCTACGTGTGACTCAACTTTGAAAGATTTGTCTGTGGACATTGTTCCCAAATGTAACAGTTACCTATAATTTGACTTGAATTTGACAGGTTTGTCTGTAGACATCAAAGCTGCTGAACAGAGATCCAAGTCTTCTGGTGATGAGGCCAAAGGATCAGAACCAGACTCACCTGGTAATGTCCAGGTCATCATCAGCCATTACCAGTCGCCATCAGACTTCCATGTTCAGCTAGCAACATCAGGATCAGACGGCCTAGACAGGTAGGTACCCCAGTACCCAGTGTGTCCATTATAGAAATCCTCCTGTACCCAGTGTGTCCATTATAGAAATCCTCCTGTACCCAGTGTGTTCATTATAGAAATCCTCCTGTACCCAGTGTGTCTATTATAGAAATCCTCCTGTACCCAGTGTGTTCATTATAGAAACCTTCCTGCACCCAGTGTGTCCATTATAGAAATCCTCCTGTACCCAGTGTGTCCATTATAGAAATCCTCCTGTACCCATGTGTCCATTATAGAACTCCTGTACCCATTGTCATTATAGAAATCCTCCTGTACCCAGTGTGTTCATTATAGAAACCTTCCTGTACCCAGTGTGTCCATTATAGAAATCCTCCTGTACCCAGTGTGTCCATTATAGAAATCCTCCTGTACCCAGTGTGTCCATTATAGAAACCTTCCTGTACCCAGTGTGTCCATTATAGAAATCCTCCTGTACCCAGTGTGTCCATTATAGAAATCCTCCTGTACCCAGTGTGTCCATTATAGAAACCTTCCTGTACCCAGTGTGTTCATTATAGAAACCTTCCTGTACCCAGTGTGTCTATTATAGAAATCCTCCTGTACCCAGTGTGTCTATTATAGAAATCCTCCTGTACCCAGTGTGTTCATTATAGAAACCTTCCTGTACCCAGTGTGTCCATTATAGAAACCTCTGTACCCAGTGTGTCTTATAGAAATCCTCCTGTACCCAGTGTGTTCATTATAGAAACCTTCTTGTATCCAGTTTGTCCATTATAGAAACCTTCCAGTACCCAGTGTGTCTATTATAGAAATCCTCCTATACCCAGTGTGTTCATTATAGAAACCTTCTTGTATCCAGCGTGTCCATTATAGAAACCTTCCAGTACCCAGTGTGTCCATTATAGAAATCCTCCTGTACCCTGTGTGTCCATTATAGAAATCCTCCTGTACCCAGTGTGTCCATTATAGAAATCCTCCTGTACCCAGTGTGTCCATTATAGAAATCCTCCTGTACCCAGTGTGTCCATTATAGAAATCCTCCTGTACCCAGTGTGTCCATTATAGAAATCCTCCTGTACCCAGTGTGTCCATTATAGAAATTTTCAGTGAAGATGTATACGTCCATATTGCATATGATTAATCACAATATAAAAGTGATAGTTTTGTAAAATTTGTTACATAGGACACAGGAATTATTTCAGGATTCATTTATGTGGGGGGGAAAATGAGGAGAGATTAGTTATGAGCAAAAATTTTAATGAATTCAAGTATGCTTTTATATAGGAGATGTCTTTGAATTATAGAATTAATACATGTTAACAGGATGATGCAGGGTCTCCAGGACGAGTACAAGGACTCCGAAACACAATGGATGTCATGGAAAGTGTCGGAATTCTGTGTCGCTAAATACTCTCATGACGGACGCTGGTACAGAGGAAAGATCCAAAAAATACTCCATAAAAATGTGATGGAGGTTAGCGTTGTTTTTGCAGAGGTAAATTGATAAGATAAAGGCCACCACGTAATTTCTGTGTAGGGGCGGGGAGTTTTCAAAACTTGTTTGTAGGGAAGGGTACATTGAATGTTGTGGTGTCTTGGGGATAAGATATTTTTGAAGAGCAATCAGCATACTGAATATACATATAATAAAAATTGTTATAACAAAACACTATTCAAACACATGAATGGGTCATTAAAAAGCTCTTAAACAGAAAAGGAAAACGTCTGGATGAATCTGACTCTTAAATTATAATGTTGACAATGCCTGAACGATATCTTAAATCTGATTTACATTTTGTATAACAATATGTACAGGTAAAGCTAGTGGACTATGGTTACACATGCACAGTCAGTCAGAATCAACTACGTCCCCTAGCAAGGTTCTTCCTGAAAGACATGGCGTTTGCTTTCCACTGTCATATTGCTGACCTGGTCCCAGCTGGTGATGGACAGAAGTGGTCACGTACAGCCTGTGAGTTCATGGAGGATGCTGTTCAGGGTGTCAATCTCTACTTGAAGAAAGAGGTACGATTTGTTTGATTCTTCTTGAGAGGAAATTCAGAATAAAAGAGTCGTATATGTTGTTAATATATTCTGTACATAGAGCAGGTTCTTTCTACTGTCTTAGGAAATCAGGAAAATTATTGAGAAAGTTCCCATCCATTATTAGACATTTGTGAATGGAATATGAATTTGATTTATATATGAAGACATTGAAAGAATAGTCTATACACTTTGTATGTTCTTCATGAATTCCAGACAGAAAACTGCCACAGTTCCATAATGAATTCCAATGTAACAATTAAATCGTTATATCCACATCACCGGGGTGAATATAATATATTACAGGGCGACATGGAGAATTCCTCCCTGGCTATAGATCTGTTTCTAGAAGAACACATCGCTGAGAGTGCACTAGAGCCATCTAAACACAGGTTTATCAGCCTTAGGGCCAAGATTGTGGAACAAGGACTAGGGCTCCCAACTAAGAGGTAACTACAAACCCAGAATTATGGTCTTAACATGTTAAACAAAAAATACTGAAGTCTGGATAAGCCCTTGATCTTTATACACAGTATTGTAATTAGTCATTTGGAACCAAAGGATAGTTGTATCAAACAAGTGGTCCCCATCCTAAAGGTATGTGCAGCAATCCCCTGTGTACTGTACGTGTACTAATTTAAGCGGTATTCTAATTTTAGCTCCTTTTGTGCTCAAGTCATAGCGCTAATTCAAGTACAGCGCTAAAATTTGTCCCAACCCACACTATAAATCTAACGATATATATTCAGTATAGTATCACGGTCTGTTAAAATAAGTAAAACTATGTCATTGGTCATTAAACATTTTATTTTTTAAACACATGCGCACAGAAATCTTTACAATTGAACAACGCAAGTTCATGGTATTTATAACTTGCAATCAGTTCAAACACGGCCATTATCTACAATTTCACGGATCCATGTCTTTTCCCATTCACGGGTAATTGCTCCACGAGAGGTTTCCTGATGTGCCGATACAAACCAGCAGGCATGTAGTTGTTTTAAAGCTGAAAGTCGCAAGTCTACTTTGATTTCAGCAAGATCCTTTCCAGTTTTCATTTCCCGATCTATTTCAGCTGAGTACCAGTCCTGGAACTGACGTTAAACTGAACGCTTAAAATCGTCATTCCCTGATACATCCAGGGGCTGTAACTCCCCTGTACATGAAGCAGGCACATATCGGATATGAATGTTCGCGTCATACTGTTTACTAACACAATACGAGTACCTTTGATTTGTCATAATGAATGCTACGCTATGGTAATCTTACCTGTACCCCGCAAACTATAGTGTGTTTCGAAAAAGTATTAACAGCGCTAATTTAAAACATTTATTATAATAGCGCTAATTTTAAAAAAAATATTGTTAGATTGCACAAATTCAAGATTACGCCAATAAATCTATACCCTCTCATAGAGCTAAAATTTGAGTGCGTGAATTTAAGTACATGTACAGTATATGTGTGTAATCTATATTGGAACAAGATACTTCCTCCACCTTTTCCAGAGTTATGCCCCTTTGTTTAAAATGATTGACTAGCATTTTTGTTTGTTCTTGATTCAAACTTTGAAATCATTGGCATGCTTGAGTGATGAGAGGTATATAAGTTGGCCTCCTGGACGACAGTTCTAATTCGCTTAATATAGTAAGGAAAAATTAAAACAATGTATGTATAATGGGAATACCTCCTTAAAATAAGATACAGATGAAAGATGTTTTGTGGGTTCATGATAACTCTGTATGTGTATCTACAGACGTGAGGTGAAGCCTATGATTCCCCAGGAGGAACTGCTAGAACCAACAGAGATCATGGGCGAGGAGGAACCCAGGGATCTGGCTTGTGTCTATTACTTCCCTGCAGACATGCCAAACTCTTCAACAATTCAAGGCACCCCAACATACATCGACCACCAGGGTGTCATCTACATGCAGGATATCAAAAATGGTAGGTGTTTCTCACATGAATTGGATATTCGTAAATGTAGTGAAAGACATGTGTGTTTACATTGTACTTATATGTAGTTGTAAGATTTTGTAAGTGTACAATTTTCGTGATTTACTGTTTAGAACTTATTCTTTTAAATTTATTTTTGCAAATCATATTTGTATAGTTTATGAAAGGGTGTGATATGAAAAACTTGTGTATTGTATAGCTTATGAAAGAGTGTGATATGAAAAACTTGTGTATTGAATAGCTTATGAAAGAGTGTGATATGAAAAACTTGTGTATTGTATAAACTTGTGTATTGAATAGCTTATGAAAGAGTGTGATATGAAAAACTTGTGTATTGTATAGCTTATGAAAGTATGAAAGAGTGTGATATGAAAAACTTGTGTGTTGTATAGCTTATGAAAGAGTGTGATATGAAAAACTTGTGTATTTTATAGCTTATGAAAGTGAAAGGGTCATGTATATGGAACTATAATCCATTGCTCTTTGTCAATTATTCCATATTACTTTTTTGATGTTCTCAGTTAAGATACAAGTAAACAAACAGTCATATCCTTAGCTATTTGCTACAACTCATTTGTGTATAATCAGATCAAATGAATTGTTTGGTTTCTGTAGAATCAGTGTTGGAGAAGCTTGCCAAGCGGCTGAATAAGAAGTTTAGCAAAAGTAAGCCGCATGGCTTTACTGTTGACTGGAAGAAAGGCCAGGCATGTGCTGCTAAGTTCCATCTAGACCAGATGTGGTATCGTGCTCAGGTCGTGAACATTGAGACAGAATACATACAGGTAAGAAAGCTGATTCTATCAACCTAGAACTACTAAGTAACTAGGATTGAGTGCTTTGGTGAGCAATTCATACTTGTCAAGTCATTAATACCGAGTAAAAACTTATTAGGAGAGTTGGGAGGGACATGCATGATATTCTGAAACCAAACACGCAAAATTACCATGTTCTTTACAACAAGCTAGGCAACTGCAAAATATCTGTGAAACATTTTCATTCTTTAGAGCTCCAGAAACAATATCAATGCTGTGTGTTTTGTTTACATTTGGATAAAGTAAGTGTGTAGGTCTATTTAAAGGAAAATAAGCATGTATTGAAATACTTTTTGGGTCTGTAAATTGTAACATTGAAGCTTTCACTTTTAGGTTAGCTTTATAGATTTTGGAAATACTGAAACAGTTTCACCTGACCAACTACGGGCAAATGTTGAGGACTTCATAGACATACCACAGCTGTGTTTTGAGTGTGTTCTCAATAACATTGCACCTGTAAGTATCCGAGTACTTCTGGATTAATTTGCTACTACCAATAGCTTTGTTTACATAGCTATTGTCTGTCTATTTACTTAACCTTCATTGGCACTTCTCAATTTAAATTTTGTGTTATAATGATTGATGAATTTCTCTCTTGCTGGATATTAAATTTGAGTGTTGAATTATGAAGCCTGAAACATGATTGGATTCATAGCCAAAAGCAGTGATTTGAATTGGGATTACTGTCGTGCTGGTCAAATCATTGATAAAAAATGTTATCAAGTTGTTTGAACTGTTGGAAAATAACTTTGTTCATCAGACTAAACAATTGATAATTTGGTTGAATTACTTGATTGTTAGATTATATTTGAAGCTTGCTTGTATAACTTTTGAAGACTGAAAATTTGGTCTCTTTTTGTGTTTTTGCATACAATCAATTTATTTTATTTTTGTTTTGTTGATTTATATCTAATTACAATTGAATTATAGTAGTGTTAAACAAAATATAATTGATTTCTTAGTTTATTTTTGAAGTTTAAAGATTGATATGTATTATGTAAGCTAACCAGTCATAGCATACTACACTGTGAATAAACAATGTTTCTACAATGTAGCAATTCACTGAAGTAGTTATTTTATATACTTTGTAACTTTTCTAGCAACTTGATAACATTTTTCATCAACGCTTTGACCAGCACGACAGTAACAGATGCTGTATTACATATATCTTGTTTTAGATGACACAGAGCGGTGAATGGTCTGTACCTGTTTTGGATCAGATTCACAAGTTAATTGTCTCCAAACTATGTACTGTGGAGATCGTAGTAAGTATTCTATTACTGTTTGAATGTGTAGTTTACATAAGATCATATTAAGAAAAAAGTTAACCATTTCTTAGGCTTGTAACTGAGAAAGTCTTTGCACTTCAAAGAGGTAATGTTGAATACCTGACAACGAGCGATGGATAGTAGTATTTAAACTCTGACAATGCTTGTCTTCTCTTGTAGAAAATTGACAGTAACTTACAGGCAAGTGTGAAGCTCAGCTTACCAGGAATAATTGACCTTGGAGATATGCTCTGTTACCGTGGTGATGCCTTCCACCCCGACAACACCAGTGAGCTTGTGATCCAGAGTCAGAAAATAGCCAAAGTTATTGAGGTGTGTTGCTAAGAATCCTCATCCATTTCTTGTGAATAGTTCATGGGTAGTTTGTTTGAATATATCTGATTAATGATTAACTTAATAATGATAAATCATCCTTAACAAGATCACTATGGTGATTGAATCTCGAAGAACTGATCATATCATTTTATAGATGAGGTCATTCTTTTATAATCCAGGTGATTCAATATATTTCCATTTATTCAAACAGAAGAAGAATCCATACAAGGCAACAGTAATAATGCCGGCTGGCGAGTACTTTCCTGTGATTCTCACGCATGTCGAGGTGCCCAATGTGGTAAGTGGACATTAAACTAAGTACGAAAAAATTCTAACGATTTTCGTAATTGCATACGCCAACAAACAATAATCAGATGACATATATAAGTTCTGGTAGATCTGGTTCATAACATTATAGTTGACCAGCAAAAACTGATATGGATAGTTAATTAAATTAAGTTACCTTTCAAATCTAGTTCTTATTGTCAGTGAAAGTAACATGATACCTAATGATCATGATTGGTCTACCTTTGACCTTTGTTTTTACATTGCAAAAGAGGGCCTCATGGTCTTTTCCTATAGACAACATCACAATCTCTCTTATTGACAAATAAGCTCTTAAAGGGTACTTTATTTGATTTGAAGGTTTATTTCCAACATACAAGACAAAGTGGCTCTGAAATGGATGAACAAATGGATGAAATCAATGCTCAACTCACCAAGTTAGAACAACTTTCTATTGATCTGAATGAGCTTGGGCCTTTAGCTGCAGCATTACCCAATCCCAAACCAGGTATAGAACTTAACTGTATAGCTGTTCTTCTTATGTGGCCAAAAAAACTAAAATGAGACTTCATTGATGGATGTCTATATCTCCGAACGAGGAATGTACTGTAAACCAACTTTCTTTTGCATGTGATCCAAGACAATTCGTGAAAGGTTATCTTTGCGAATTACGTAATTTATACTGATAAGAATTTCCATTAAATTTTTCCAATCTGCTAAATGTTAATCTTCACAAATGTGTTATGAAATAGAAATTGCGAAATTTAATAGTCGTGAAAGAGAGTTGGTTTACAGTATCAGGTTTTAAAGGAATGAAAAAATTAAAAGCCAATTCCAAGTCTATAGTATGTGAACGAGTTGTATGTTCTACCATTGCCTGACACACTGTATGTGAACCAGTTGTATGTTTTACCATTGCCTGACACACTCTATGTGAACGAGTTGTATGTTCTACCATTGCCTGACACACTGTATGTGAACAAGTTGTATGTTGTACCATTGCCTGACACATTGTATGTGAACCAGTTGTATGTTGTACCATTGCCCGACACACTGTATGTGAACGAGTTGTATGTTTTACCATTGCCTGAAACACTCTATGTGAACGAGTTGTATGTTCTACCATTGCCCGACACACTGTATGTGAACGAGTTGTATGTTCTACCATTGCCCGACACACTGTATGTGAAGGAGTTGTATGTTGTACCACTGCATGACACACTGTATGTGAACCAGTTGTATGTTTTACCATTGCCTGACACACTGTTTGTGAACCAGTTGTATGTTCTACCATTGCCTGACACACTGTATGTGAACGAGTTGTATGTTCTACCAGGGTTCACGCCAGCGGTCGCCAATGTCGCATTTTGCGAAAAAAATATTTCATTGGCGATAAAATTATGACTTGCGATTTTTTTGGCGACAGAAAAATCGCCCATTCAAAAATTGAAGCCATGTGTTCAGTACTGTTCACCAAATATCATAAGTTGTACAGGTAGAAATTGGTCTGATCCAGGTAAATTACAGTCCAGGTTGTTTATTAATAGTGTCATGACTTGGTAGGCTAGCATGTATGCTGTCAACCAGAGGCAGTGACCATGTCGGTTTGTTTACACAACACTGTTATGTCGAAGCGTTCACCTGGAGCTTGTTACAGCTTGGTAAGCTTAGTGTGACCACTTATGTGAACGAGTTGTATGTTCTACCATTGCCACCACTGTATGTGAACGAGTTGTATGTTTACCACTGCTACACACTGTGTGAACCAGTTGTATGTTTTACCATTGCCTGACACACTGTATGTGAACCAGTTGTATGTTTACCATTGCCTGACACACTGTATGTGAACGAGTTGTATGTTGTACCATTGCCTGACACACTGTATGTGAACAGTTGTATGTTTACCATTGCCTGACACACTGTATGTGAACGAGTTGTATGTTGTACCATTGCCTGACACACTGTATGTGAACGAGTTGTATGTTGTACCATTGCCGACACACTGTATGTGAACGAGTGTGTATGTTTTACCATTGCTTGAACAGTTGTATGTTAAACACATGTTGTGAAGAGTTGTATGTTTCATTGCCTGACACACTGTATGTGAACAGTTTTATGTTGCTACCATTTCTACTAAATGACACACTGTTATGTGAACCTTCATTGTTGTATTGTTTAATACATTGCCTGACACACTGTATGTGAACGAGTTTATATGTTCAAATTTACCATTGCCAAAAATCTGACACACTTTATGTGAACGAGTTTATGTTGTACCATTGCCATTGTCTGACACACTGTATGTGAACGAGTTGTATGTTGTACCATTGCATGACACACTGTATGTGAACAGTTGTATGTTTTACCATTGCCTGACACACTGTATGTGAACCGTTGTATGTTGTACCATTGCCTGACACACTGTATGTGAACGAGTTTGTATGTTGTACCATTGCCTGACACACTGTATGTGAATGAGTTGTATGTTGTACCATTGCCTGACACACTGTATGTGAACGAGTTATATGTTGTACCATTGCCTGACACACTGTATGTGAACGAGTTGTATGTTGTACCATTGCCTGACACACTGTATGTGAATGAGTTGTATGTTGTACCATTGCCTGACACACTGTATGTGAACGAGTTGTATGTTGTACCATTGTCTGACACACTGTATGTGAACGAGTTGTATGTTGTACCATTGCCTGACACACTGTATGTGAACGAGTTATATCATGTATGTTTACCATTGCCTGACACACTGTATGTGAACGAGTTTATATGTTGTACCATTGCCTGACACACTGTATGTGAACGAGTTGTATGTTGTACCATTGCCTGACACACTGTATGTGAACGAGTTATATGTTGTACCATTGCCTGACACACTGTATGTGAACGAGTTGTATGTTGTACCATTGCCTGACACACTGTATGTGAACGAGTTGTATGTTGTACCATTGCCTGACACACTGTATGTGAACGAGTTGTATGTTGTACCATTGCCTGACACACTGTATGTGAACGAGTTGTATGTTGTACCATTGCCTGACACACTGTATGTGAACGAGTTGTATGTTGTACCATTGCCTGACACACTGTATGTAAACGAGTTGTATGTTGTACCATTGCCTGACACACTGTTTGTGAACCAGTTGTATGTTGTACCATTGCCTGACACACTGTATGTGAACGAGTTATATGTTGTACCATTGCCTGACACACTGTATGTGAACGAGTTGTATGTTGTACCATTGCCTGACACACTGTATGTGAACGAGTTGTATGTTGTACCATTGCCTGACACACTGTATGTGAACGAGTTGTATGTTGTACCATTGCCTGACACACTGTATGTGAACGAGTTATATGTTGTACCATTGCCTGACACACTGTATGTGAACGAGTTGTATGTTGTACCATTGCCTGACACACTGTATGTGAACGAGTTGTATGTTGTACCATTGCCTGACACACTGTATGTGAACGAGTTGTATGTTGTACCATTGCCTGACACACTGTATGTGAACGAGTTGTATGTTGTACCATTGCCTGACACACTGTATGTGAACGAGTTGTATGTTGTACCATTGCCTGACACACTGTATGTGAATGAGTTGTATGTTGTACCATTGCCTGACACACTGTATGTAAACGAGTTATATGTTGTACCATTGCCTGACACACTGTATGTGAACGAGTTGTATGTTGTACCATTGCCTGACACACTGTATGTGAACGAGTTGTATGTTGTACCATTGCCTGACACACTGTATGTAAACGAGTTGTATGTTGTACCATTGCCTGACACACTGTATGTGAATGAGTTGTATGTTGTACCATTGCCTGACACACTGTATGTGAACGAGTTGTATGTTGTACCATTGCCTGACACACTGTATGTGAACGAGTTGTATGTTGTACCATTGCCTGACACACTGTATGTGAACGAGTTGTATGTTGTACCATTGTCTGACACACTGTATGTGAACGAGTTATATGTTGTACCATTGCCTGACACACTGTATGTGAACGAGTTATATGTTGTACCATTGCCTGACACACTCTATGTGAATGAGTTGTATGTTGTACCATTGTCTGAATTACCATTGCCCTGACACACTGTATGTGAACGAGTTGTATGTTGTACCATTGCCTGACACACTGTATGTGAACGAGTTGTATGTTGTACCATTGCCTGACACACTGTATGTGAACGAGTTGTATGTTGTACCATTGCCTGACACACTGTATGTGAACGAGTTGTATGTTGTACCATTGCCTGACACACTGTATGTGAACGAGTTATATGTTGTACCATTGCCTGACACACTGTATGTGAACGAGTTGTATGTTGTACCATTGCCTGACACACTGTATGTGAACGAGTTGTATGTTGTACCATTGCCTGACACACTGTATGTGAACGAGTTGTATGTTGTACCATTGCCTGACACACTGTATGTGAACGAGTTATATGTTGTACCATTGCCTGACACACTGTATGTGAACGAGTTGTATGTTGTACCATTGCCTGACACACTGTATGTGAACGAGTTATATGTTGTACCATTGCCTGACACACTGTATGTGAACGAGTTGTATGTTGTACCATTGCCTGACACACTGTATGTGAACGAGTTGTATGTTGTACCATTGTCTGACACACTGTATGTGAATGAGTTGTATGTTGTACCATTGTCTGACACACTGTATGTGAATGAGTTATATGTTGTACCATTGCCTGACACACTGTATGTGAATGAGTTATATGTTGTACCATTGTCTGACACACTGTATGTGAACGAGTTGTATGTTGTACCATTGCCTGACACACTGTATGTGAACGAGTTGTATGTTGTACCATTGCCTGACACACTGTATGTGAACGAGTTGTATGTTGTACCATTGCCTGACACACTGTATGTAACGAGTTGTACCATTGCCTGACACACTGTATGTGAACGAGTTGTATGTTGTACCATTGCCTGACACACTGTATGTGAACGAGTTGTATGTTGTACCATTGCCTGACACACTGTATGTGAACGAGTTATATGTTGTACCATTGCCTGACACACTGTATGTGAACGAGTTGTATGTTGTACCATTGCCTGACACACTGTATGTGAACGAGTGAGTTTATGTTGTACCATTGCCTGACACACTGTATGTGAACGAGTTATATGTTGTACCATTGCCTGACACACTGTATGTGAACGAGTTGTATGTTGTACCATTGCCTGACACACTGTATGTGAACGAGTTGTATGTTGTACCATTGCCTGACACACTGTATGTGAACGAGTTGTATGTTGTACCATTGCCTGACACACTGTATGTGAACGAGTTGTATGTTGTACCATTGCCTGACACACTGTATGTGAACGAGTTGTATGTTGTACCATTGCCTGACACACTGTATGTGAACGAGTTGTATGTTGTACCATTGCCTGACACACTGTATGTGAACGAGTTGTATGTTGTACCATTGCCTGACACACTGTATGTGAACGAGTTGTATGTTGTACCATTGCCTGACACACTGTATGTGAACGAGTTGTATGTTGTACCATTGCCTGACACACTGTATGTGAACGAGTTGTATGTTGTACCATTGCCTGACACACTGTATGTAAACGAGTTATATGTTGTACCATTGCCTGACACACTGTATGTAAACGAGTTATATGTTGTACCATTGCCTGACACACTGTATGTGAACGAGTTGTATGTTGTACCATTGCCTGACACACTGTATGTGAACGAGTTGTATGTTGTACCATTGCTGACACATGTATGTGAAGAGTTATATGTTGTACCATTGTCTGACACACTGTATGTGAACGAGTTGTATGTTTGTACCATTGCCTGACACACTGTATGTGAACGAGTTTATGTTGTACCATTGCTGACACACTGTATGTGAATGAGTTGTATGTTGTACCATTGCCTGACACACTGTATGTGAACGAGTTGTATGTTGTACCATTGCCTGACACACTGTATGTGAACGAGTTGTATGTTGTTGTACCATTGCCTGACACACTGTATGTGAATGAGTTGTATGTTGTACCATTGCCTGACACACTGTATGTGAATGAGTTGTATGTTGTACCATTGCCTGACACACTGTATGTGAATGAGTTGTATGTTGTACCATTGCCTGACACACTCTATGTGAACGAGTTGTATGTTGTACCATTGCCTGACACATTCTATTGAATAGTACACCATTGCCTGACACACTGTATGTGAATGAGTTGTATGTTGTACCATTGTCTGACACACTGTATGTGAACGAGTTGTATGTTGTACGATTGCCTGACACACTGTATGTAAACGAGTTATATGTTGTACCATTGCCTGACACATTCTATGTGAACGAGTTATACGTTGTACCATTGTCTGACACACTGTATGTGAACGAGTCGTATGTTCTACCATTGTCTGACACACTAACAAATTGTTTCTGTTATTGCTTTCTTTCCTATTAAGTTCTAAGCAAGTACCCCAAAACAAACTCTGAAGTCTTCGAATGGGGAAGCTGTACCATGTACTGCATCACAGCATGATTTTTCACTGACCTTGACAAATAATAAAAATTACAATCAAACCAGCATACTTATATGATGCAGATTCATTGGACTTGTGCTTCATTATATATTGTTTATGTGTTTTCTATGCCCAGGCCTCATGTGCTTTGCCCAGTTTGGCTATGACCAGTGTTGGTACAGAGCTGTAGTGATAGAGCGTGATCCTAGAATGGATATGATCCTTGTCCTTTACGTCGACTACGGTACATCAGAGTATGTAACTGTGGACAGGTTAGTATTTTGTTCCATGTGAAAACCAGACTTCTTATTGGTTATACATATAGCAATTTGAGGCAATAAGGCCTGCTCCTCCAATCACTGTAAAATTTATCATAATTAATATGGACCTGTTGCATTCTCGTCATTTTCTGTCGTTGATTATTTTGTTTTTTGACAGAGATGTCACAATGAAAGATAAGAAAATGGGAAAGTTTATACATTAAAGGTGCCACTCTTAACCTGTTATGAACTTGTTGAGAAGATACTTTAGTTGCAAGCTTTCCTTTTAACTAGAGTCTGATGCCTGTTATGAAAAATATTATGAAGTAATATTTCTTTCCCAGTTAATTGTAGTACATGATGTACACATAATATAGAAAAACGTGACTCACAGAATTTTTAAAGGACCCATGAAATTTCTGGGAATGGGTATCTATAACACTGTGGGGCCCATTGTTTTCACAAAAACCATTGAAAAGGACCCACAAAAAATAATCGTAGATTGAACACTGCACTCTTAACATGTTATGAACTTGTTGAGAAGATGCTTTAGTTGCAAGCTTTTCTTTAACTAGAGTCTCATGCCTGTTATGAAAAATATTATAGAGTAATATTTGTTTCCCAGTTAAATGTAGTACACATAATATAGAAAAATGTGATATTTTCCTGAACAGAGTAAGAGCACTGCCATCCAGGTTCACTACTCTACCAGCCCAGTCAGTCAGAATGGTGCTAAGTGATGTCACGCCCAAGTCTCATTCAGGACAGTGGACAAAGGAAGCATTGGAGGCCATCATGGCTTCTGTTTGTAACAAACAACTTATTGCTTGCCTCAAGGTATGTACCGTTTTTCTGAACAATAGACCATCATGGCACTACCAAAGTTTAATATAAATAAAGAGTGAACTTCATACTTAGTTTATGTTTATGGACCCACCAAGGTGCAGCACTTTATGTAAAGGAAGGTTGCATTTCAAAACCAGGTCACTGTAACCTAAATTATGACCTTTGACCTCAATTTAAATGCTTCTCCAGACTTCATCTGTAATGCACTGGACTTTGTACTTGGTATATATAGGTCTATCTACAAGTGATAGTGTGCTGCATACCAAACTCTGGTCACTGTGACCTATATCTTAACCCCTGACCTTTGTTAAAATAATCTTTTCTAGGCTGTATCAACTGTATTTGAGAACACTTAGGTCTACTTACTATGAGGAATTTGGTATATGAGTCCACATTTGTTGGGGAATTTTTTTAATTGTCTTATTAACCTGCCTTATCCTGTATGTCCTTCAGAAAACTGATCCCCCAACTGGAGATTTGTATGTGATGGGATCAACTGCTGGTGCCTCCCTTACCCTAGCATACCAGGAAGTCGGGGACCAAGGACTGATCAATCTTCCGGAAGAATCATTACTGTAAGTTAATAAACAGAGTGTGCTACTACACTGGAATGCTGTCAGTGTAGATATGTATTAAAGGAAACTTTGTATATATGGAACATAGGAGTTCACAATTCTCAGTGAAGTGTTAAAAATGGGGAATTGGGTACGAAAATCAGTGATCCAATATAATTAACGGTGAGGGACGAGCGACAGGATAGTTTTACAATGCAGACAGAGTTACAAGTAAGTTTGTTTTTAGTCCAAGATGCATTGCTACGAAGGGCTGGCATTGACATGCACTTGTAGTAAAGTTTTCCTCTTGAGTCATGTCGTGTTCTTAGCCGGAGAGATGAGTGTCCGACTAACCGAAATTTGACATTTCCTGATGTTTCATCAAGTATAACAATACTTCTACATGATGGCCTACGGCGAACTATATACCAAATTAAAGATAAATTGTCTGTCTTTCAATCGAGACTAATGCCAGCTGCATAATTTGAACGGTTATTCACAAACATGTTTTCCCCGAAATTAGGTTGTTTTATCAGGCCAATCAAGTTACTCACCTTATTTATATATTGACATATATTGTCAGACGAGTTTAATACCTATGATATGGAACAGTTAAGGAAAAGTCTAACAGGGTAACCGAAAAATCTTATGTTGTCGACTGAGTTTTTGGTTGTTAGGTAGTGCAAAAAAATTGTTTGACATTACCTTTGTCTTTAATAGATGATTAACTGTTTTTGACTAAGTTTTTACAATTGAAGTCCAAAAGTGTATTATCTGAGCAATCTTGTTTCTTTTAGGTATGGTGATACCATGGTTACTAAAGATGAGAGTGACGTTGTGCCTGATACAACACCAGACTTGTCAGACAGAGAGGTGAAGGACGCAGATGAAGAAGACGTCAAAGTTGGAGGGGGAAAGGTCAAAGGTGATGGGTTAGTGACAAAGGACACAGAGGAAGGTGTGGTCAGTCAACAGGTGGAGGATTGTGAAGTAGGATGTAAAGACAATAGCGTTTCTGTATCTGGAAAGGATTCAGACGACGCAGTAGGAGAAGGAGGGGAGAATGTGAAACTTAATCGAAATCATGAGGAAATCCATCGAAGTGAGCAAAAACACATTGACAGTGAAAATCAGGACACAAGTGATGGGGAAGACGACGTGATCATTGAGGAGGATATGTCGTGTGATGACATTGAAGACGGTGATAAGGATCAATAACATTCCGTTACATTCGTCAGAAGTCTTACATTCTGTTGGAAACACTTTGTTATAGATTAATGGATCTAGATCTACAGTCAATTTTCAGATAGCATCTTTAGTCTATCATCATCAAATGTTTTTTTTTTCAAATTGCACTTATCTGTCTTTTTTTATCACTATTTATTAAGACTTCTTCAAAACTATTTCTAGTTGCATACATTTCTCTTTCATCACGAGTTGTGATCATGGCTGACAGAGAGCCAGCAATCTATAATATGACAGTTTAATTTGTCCCTTGATTGGAGGGAGAAAATGGCAGAACATTTTGATGGCATTATTGGATTGTGAATGAACTTCTTATTATAATTGTTATACATTATTAACGTGCAAGACCATTAGAGTTTGTTCCTAGTTGTGTCCATTAAAACAGGTCATTTAGTGGTGAGCTAAAAGACCCTTGGATTTCCAAGATGTCTTATTTTTGGCAAGACATTTTTTTTGTGCAATTCTTTTTTTTTTTTTTAAAGATTCCAAGATTATGTTGAACTTCTCAGGAAGAGATCAAGCTTCTGTAATTTATTTTGTGCCAATTTTATAGATATTGAGGTGGTGTGATAAGAAATTCAGAGGTGCTATGTTTGTACCACAGGCTTTTGACTCGATAAATACTTTTCTCTTTTTTTATAAAAATTAAAATTTATGTTTAATACTGTATAAAACATTATTATATACATATAGAGAGAAAAACATAAGTAGAGTTAAAAGCCTGTGATTGTACTAATGAAAGCTAGGATGTACTAGAGACAGAGTGCTAGACTAATCATGTAAGGATTAATGTGAACATATGAAGGTATTGTGATGGACATGTTAGGTTGTATGCAGTGAAGGGCAAGAGTTGTAAGTTACAAATTTGTAAGTTGGTATTTAGTATGGATTGTGCCAGTTTGTACAAGTGAACTTAAATTAGTCTGACTTTATATGATAAAGTGGTACATGTACAACTCTTAATCATTCTGTACAATAGTATGACAATAAATTATCATTCTGTACAATAGTGTAACTAAACATTATGATGACGTACAAAAAGTCAGACTGTACAAATAGTGAGATGTACATATAGTGAGACTGTACATTATGATGTACAAATAGTCAACTTGTACATTATGATGTTACAATAGTCAGACTGTTCATCATCATGACGTACAAAATAGTCACTGTTCATCATATGATGTACAAATAGTCAGACTGTTCATATCATGATGTACAAATAGTCAGACTGTACATTATCATATGACAAATAGTCAAATGTACATTATGACGTACAAATAGTCAAGTTGTACATTATGACGTACAATAGTCAGACTGTACATTATGACGTACAAAATAGTCAGACTGTTCATTATGACGTACAAATAGTCAGACTGTTCATTATGATGTACATAAATAGTCAGACTGTACATTATGATGTACAAATAGTCAGACTTGTACATTATGATGTACAAATAGTCAGACTGTACATTATGATGACATACATAGTCAGACTGTACATTATAGTCCGTACAAATAGTCAGACTGTACATCATGATGTATAAATAGTCAGACTGTACATCATGATGTACAAATAGTCAGACTGTACATTATGATGTATAAAATAGTCAGACTGTTACATTATGATGTACAAATAGTCAGACTGTACATTTGATGTATAAAATTAGTTGACTGTCATTATGATGTACAAATAGTAGTACAGACTGTACATTATGATGTTTGTAATAATAGTTACTGTAATTTGTGATGTTTGTAGATAATGTTACTGTAATTTGTGATGTTTGTAGATAATGTTACTGTACGTGTGTTGTTTGTAGATAATGTTACTGTAATTTGTGATGTTTGTAGATAATGTTTCTGTACTTTGTTTTGTTTATAGAAAACAACTACATTCAGTTTGTTTTATGATTTATAACTGAGATTTTCCTTCACTTCGTTTCTAAGAAAATCAAGTTAATAAGGGTTACTATTAATGTTTGATTTTTTGGAAGCTATTCAGTGCTAAACAATGTGATGAACCAGATCAAAAGGACTTGTTATTGTTAAACCATTAGTATATCATGCTTTTGTATGATTAAATTGTACTGTTTTGTAAATAAGTTTGTTATTTTTTTCTACGATCATAAAAAGGATTTTGTACATTTAAAGACCTTTGACCTCTATGAAAAAAGAACTTGCAGCACTTGATTCTGGCATGGGGCATTAGTTTGTATTGCTCACCTGGATATAGCAATGACTACACGAATACACTAGAATTATGCGAATTTTTTATAAGTACCACTTTTCAGGTCGGTTGGAGACGGATAAATCTGGTAATTTAAGCCGACCACTCGTTTGGCAGCAGGATCAGTCACATTTTCTTTTGGCAGCAGGATCAGTCATATTTTCTATAAAATCTGGTCCCCTTTAAAGCAGGATCAGTCACATTTATCTGTTCCTTGTCCCCCAAAGACATTCTCACCAAATTTGGTAAAGTCCTTTAAATTGCTGTCTTTGGATAAAAGGGACCAATGGTGTGTCAAAGTTTGATCTGAAACTATTTTGTTACCATTAGTTTAATGAATGTCATCCTTTTTAGGTCCTTTTCGATGAAATTTTAGTATTTTGCCATAATCATTGCAATAGACCCTCAGGGCCTCTCGTATCAATGCAAGTGGAACATTATGGACATATTGGCCTGGACTGATCCTTGGGTATCTTGGGGCTACTATGCACACATTGGTCCCTGAAAAAAACCAGGGTCCATATAAAGTCAGGTGAAAGTTAAGGCCTCTTTTCTACAAAATCAGCTCTAATCTAGCCAATTTGGTTTATATCCATGGAGGATGTTTTTGACTAGGATCACAAGTAAATTAATGGAAGCTACATCATGTCCTGATCACTGGCCCATTAAGCCAAAGCCAGTTGAGCAAAACATTTCCAAATCAAATATAAATTTTTGAGAGAGAAAATATGCCACAGTGATGCTTTACATCTCAATTTAATGATGAAATACCAACATAAACTTAATATCATGAATCAAGTTTTAAATTATTTCTGACTTTTAAAATCTGAAGGCTTATATAATAAACCTAAAATATCTCTGCATAACAATTAACATTTGTACTAATACAGAGAGTCATTATTAACTCCAAGACAGTTTCCGGAGAGCAACACTCCAGTTTCATTAGAAACGGATATGGACATTGTGATGCACCATATACACAGTTCTGTATTAAAGTTTGAAAGTTGTTTTCCTGCAGGCTACATTACTTCCAGTTTCTTCCTGAGTTTGTACTGCTATAGGTGTAATGCTGCCCATTCTACCAGGAGAGTTTGTAACACTCGAACTGTGCTGTTGTCCTCAGAAGAGGTTACGACACAATGGACAGGTGGAATTATGACTGGTCTGGAACCATTTATACTGTAAAGCAAAACATAAGGTTTTGTTAACTACACTGTACTTCTAGTATTCAAAACAGCAATTTATCATCTCCATTTCCTCTAGAGTAAATATGGTTATTTACTGGCATTATTAACTTATCTCTCAAGTTTTCTTTTAATACTATGTATTTGCATTTGAATTTTAAGAATATACCAGTAATGAAAACATAAATTTTAATAATGTAAATAAAGGGGGGTGGCAGAGGTATTTCAACGTCCTGAAGGTGCTGCTTGGTGATGGATCAGGGAAGGAATCCGGGGTTTAAGAATGAAAGGAATTAAGTAGATAAATATTCCATGTGATATGGAGAATTACACTTACTAAGCAGGCCGAGTGGAACTTTTTCTTGCAGGTTTTACATTGTAGTCGAGGTAGCTGATAGTTGGTACCATGTAGGACAGAGAAACAGATCATACAGTCGTCCACACCCTCAAATCTCTTGTCAACATTTCTCTTCCATATCCTCAAGCCGTCAAACAGGCTGCCATTCTACATATAGTGACACAGATAATTACACTTCAGAGCTTAATACCAACCTCAGCAGTTATTATTATGATGACTTTAAATTATAATTTTATTATAATGTAAAACATACTATAGTCACTTATTTTTGTGCAATCAATTCACTGGAAAAGTGACTTGAATCAAGTTAATGCAAAGATGAATTTGCACATTCACAATGAATACTCAAAAAAAGTTTTTAGTGCTTAAATATGATTACTGTTAAAATATGTACATTTAAAATACCGTATACAACTTAAGTATCTGTTGATGTACAATGAAGAGTCCAATTTGTAAACTGAAGAGTTGGGAGATATTTATACCTGGTACTGTAGAAATATCTTGAGCTGTAATAACCACTTTTTTCCCACTGAGCTGCCGATACACCCACTCGCTTTTCACTGTGAACCTCAATGTTGCCCATGGGGTAATTCTGGGGAAGAGAGATAACCATCTCCGTGCTCACCTCTTCTAGTGCGTAGGTTACAATTACCTCCCTTGTATTAGGGCGTGTGCGTATCTGTAACAAAATCAAAATAACTATACAGTGAATTATTTAAAATAAGATCAAATGTTTATTCTATCAATGAGTGAATGTTTTTGTAACCATGTACATGTATCAATATTTTCCCTGGTAAAGACATGCTTACTGCAGATTGATCATAAATATATCATACATAGACCATTTGGTTCCTACAGGCCAACTCAATTTGCACTCTTCTCTCAAGAAGATCTTCAACTGCTAGACAGAAGAAGAAACACATAAGACAGCAATTGTCCTCAGAGTACAAGACACTGTGTCTGAGTTAAGTTATCACATAAATAAGTAACCATATAGACGCCCCGTTACTTACTGTGATATAGTCTAATTTCTGGTCACTTCTGCCGATAGAACGAATTTCAGCCGTACACAACAACTGGCTTACATTCTTGCTGGTAAATCTGAAACAAACATACATACATAACTACAAAAGTTACGACAATTCTGTATTATCAAATTCTTGCATAGTGATAATGACTACTCCAGTAAAACATCAACTCTTCCCTGGATCTACAGATTTCCTTCAGGGGAACTTACTAATGGTGCGTAAATGGACTTATTCTATAAATTATAATACTGTAACACTACAACATTTTCACAATGATAATTTCTGTTAATCCTAGATGACCGCATGCTTTATTACATGTGGAAATATCTTGATTTACAGTATGTATGTACATAGTTTATATTTTGATGGCAAAGCCCTTATAAAATCATAATTGGATAGTGTGGTCTTATACTGGTGTTGTATTTAATAATCGATACATTTATCACAATATGAATGTATCCCTTTGTTCACTTAGGTTTTAAATCCAGTTTTCTGACCAACCTGTCAACATAAGCTGCTGTTTTGCGGTCCTGGTCGAGCCACCACTGACGAGCTATGGCCGGCATGGTTTGTAGTGTATCTTGATACACCCAGCTACTCACATGCTGTATCTCCATAACACTTGGCTCATCTAAAAAATAGCAAAAATAGTTTCAGTCTTTCATTATTATATGTCTGTGACAGGCAAAACTAAATAATAATCAGATTTAATTACATATTTTTGCAGTTACCCGGGGTATCAGGGTATCATATTTCAGTACTTTTAATGTACCACTAAATTTATGCTAAAATATGACTGTGGTTATTTCTTTAGTATAGTAATAACTATGATGCACTTATTCATAATTGATTACACCAAAATAAGTACATTATAGTTATATGACACTGAAACCGCATGGATAGGTGGTAAAGAGTAAAATGTTTCTGTAGCCAGGAGGTATGACATGGTTTTAGTTGGCAATGAGTATCAGTGTATATACATACCAGTCACTGTCAATGTTGGTGTGACCTCAAACATAGTCCCAGACTGACCATCTTGATTGACCACTGGTGTTTTCTCTGGCATCAGACAGAAAAGGTATCTCATCAGCTGCCTGATCAGACCTGTGTCTTTAAAGTGACTGGCATACTCTTGTCGCAACTAAAATAAATTAAATGAACAAATAGTGCATTTACCATTGAGTCACTCTAAAAAAAACCTAGTGAATTTAAATACAGTACAGCAATATCAGCTAGAGGTTTGTTATCAATGCTTTTAACATATCCACACCTCAAATTTTGACATTTAATATGTGTTTTGTAACAAACAACCTTATCTGAATAACCTAATACATAAACCAGATGTTTTACTGGGCAATCCAAAGGAATAGGTATTTAACAAAACATGCAACCCTATTGACTTTAGCAAAAGGTTAACTGGTTTACCCTGAGTGACCTTGGATGACCTTGATGAGTAATAACAGACCTTGACATTATAAGAACCTACACCTCAGATGTAAATGTGACCTTAACTAATCTCAACTGATCTACCAGTATACTAAACGTTACTTACATTTACTGACTCTGCATAACCTCATCCCCTCTAAATGACCTAACGACCTAGTCTGACCTTGATTGACCTTGGTGAACACTAACAGGCGTTTCTGGTGTTAGTACGTACCTCAGCAGGACAGCTGGTGAAGATGTGAAGGAGAAGTTTCCATGTGAGGAGATAAGCCAGTGTATACTGGTACTCGTCAGAGTAGGGCACTAATTCCACATTGGTATCCACTTTCTCCTCCCCTAACAGTATCGCCATGGCAACATTACAGTTAGACAAGACCTTCATCAGAGCAGCCGGCGGGCTCCTGTGGGGAAAATATTGATATCTACATTGAGTATATATGAGTATATAAATCTTACTGCAGGGCTATGAGCTATAATAAGATTTAATAATGCAGGGCTTTTGTTGGTGGATATACCCATATCTTCATTACAGCACATTACCTGCCTATATCCAGTGAATTTTTGTATCTGTGTCTATCGAAATATGATCATTGTGACATAAAAACACATACTGGTATACAAATTTTATTTGACATAAAAACACATACTGGTATACAAATTTTATCATCAATTCATTGGAGACTTTATGAAAATCATCTTCAATTCAAGCTTTACTAGTACTGTTTGTTTTTAAAAGCTCACAAAATGTAAAACTTTACTGACTTGTTTCATAAAATCTCTAACATATTGCACACATATTGGTAGTCACTGAAATGTTTTTGTAAGAAGAAAGCATGTACTCATTTTCTTGGCACTTCTCATAGCTAATGGGTGGAAGTGGGGTTCCAGTTGGGGACTACAGTAATAAACCATTTTTCAGACCATAATAAGATGTAACCAGACTTGATACCTTTTGGTTTCTCCTTTGTCATCTTCTGTTTCTTTACCATCTTTGTCATATTGTGGGAGTTCTGGCATCACACTGAAATTACACCATGTCTCATAATAACAAAGCACATTTACCTTAATTATACTCTTGGCACCAAACTTTCTAGCAAGAAATTACATCATTTGATATCATAATATGAGAAGAGCTATGCTCTTTGCAGGAATTTTCTGTCATGTGTCTTCTTCACACATTTCCTCACATCACTCGAAGGAAAGCAATCTGAGTCAAAATTGACAGATTTCTCAGCAATAATCCATCAAGAAGGAATGCTGAAACAATCTAGAATTGTCAGCAGATATTTTGCACTACCATCTGTCTCTATGACTACATCGTTACCGTGACAACATGACTTACCATGACAGTAGATGGAACGCTGTGATCTGGATGGCTCTGTCCTTATGAGTTAGCAGAGGACATAAATGGTTCATTAACGTCTGTAGACTGTCGGGCAGAGGAGAGGACTCGCCGGCCACTAACATGGGAGGTAACTGGTGGACGAGGATCTGTTGTTTAGGACACAGAGCCACAGAAGATCCCATAGCTCCCAGTAACACATGGTTGGTACTTGTAGATTTACTCTCAGCTGTTGTGCAAACAACAAAAATAAATATACAAAACCTCATAACATGAGTATATCACTATATTAAATACCACTTGTTTCCTAGCAACTTACTATAAATAGTAAAATTCAAAATTATTGAAAATCTTTCCGACGTTAATTAGGACGTTGAGATACTTATATGAGTTTTTTTTTTACAGCAATGCTTTATAAGAACATGTGGAATAATCATATTTTTATTCATTTTTTACAAACAAACAAAATTACAAAATATCCCCAATTATCATGTACACTTACATTACAGTATATTTTTTTCTAGAATTTATATTGCTGATCAATACAGTAGCAATACAAACAAATAACAAAGTTTAAACAATATTTGGTAGAGATAATGACAAACCTATAACATGGACATAAAGAGGCAGCAGTGTACTGTAGGCACTTTCACTAAAGAACTCCTGCCACTCGGAGACAAGGTTAGTGGGATATGTGTCCTCCACATTCTGTAGACTCAGCGCCACCTGGTGGAGCAGACGACACACGCTCACTGTGTAACTTTGTATCGTACAGGATCCAAGTAATCCAGATTTACTCTCATCCACACTCTGAAAACAAAGAAACCATTTAATTAACACATGTTCTCTCTCATCAATTATTTGCAATCAAAGAAAATGTTGAATCGATTTGCTACTTTATGATATTGCTAATGGCAGACATTGTGGAAAGCAAATAACCGCAAGAAATGTCAATGCAACGATATTTGATAACACAGTTTATTATAACGAGTATATAGCATTTAGCTGACAGCATATGCTAGCTATGGTAATAGTAGTCACATGACTAAGCCTAACATGGTCTAGATTTCTGCGTTCTCTACTTGTACTTAGTATTAAGTAGAAACCACTTTTTATGTCATACATAAGTAATCTTTGAATCACTCAGTCTTTCCTGTAGGTAATTTATCCATACCTGTACCATGGAGACCATACTACACATGATGAAGTCCCACTCTTTATCTGTCAGGTGTTTGTTGAAGTACTTGACTACCAGGGTGAGAAATTTGGCCACCTCAGCATTTACAAGTACCAATCCAGGGGCAGCCTCTCCAAGGTCACTGGAACAGTAGCAGAAGTACATATCAATGTCACTACACTGAGCAATCTAAGTGCATTTATCCTACTGTGACAAATAAGAGAAGTTGTAACTTGCAGATTTATACATTTTGGAAAAGATTGGTTGCTAGAACAGATATGAAGTGAAAATAAGGGATATAGAAAATGCCAAACAAGAAGAGACCAAAATGACAAGATCATATCACATACATAGTGCCCATTATAGATAACTGTCATATTACAGATAAACCAAATCTTTTGTGATTTTTGTGACCTTGAACTTGCAAATGTACAAACCTGCCAAACAATAGGAAGGTGTCATCTTCCTCTTTCCATTCCATCAACTGTCCGAGTGTGCCACGTGCCATATCTAGACAGGCTGGTACTAAATTCTCATCCTTCATCACCCCCGGCAAAACACTCGTCACTGCCGCCAAAGTACCATAGCCACCTATCAAAAGAGAGGTTTGTCAACAATCAATTTATAAATTCTTCTCTGTTTTTTTTTCTTTATCAGTCACCTATTCATTCAAATATGTTTGAATGCTTTATTTTATTCAAGTTTCATTGACAGCAATGGTAGTGAAAGAATGTGACATATTTTGGTTACAGAAAGAAAATGAAGTTATCACCAAAAAAAATCCACACATCTATAGTAAGTACATATGCACCTGACTATTGCCACAAATTAGGTTCAAAATTGTGTTATACAGGTGGAGAGCTAGTGGTAAAAATCCTGATACCATAAAAACCAATTCACCATTGAGGTGCTAACTAACATCTTTCCTTTATACCGGTAATTCATAATTAAACAATACTGACCACTAATTAGTCTGGCAGCCTCTAGGGGACAGCTGATGAGTCTGGCTACCAGGATCTCACAGAGGGTCATCATGTCAGCTGTGGTCAAGTATCTACCCACACTCTGTAGCAGATGGACACGACCAGTGTCCAGTTCAGCACACCTAGCAATAGAGTAACCATATTTCATCAAAAGGCATGTATTGCAATGGAATTGTTATAAAATGAATGTAGAGTTCAATGTGATCTTTAAGATGAAAACCAAAGCTAAATATACAACTCAGGGGGAGATATAGAGATAATGTTTTACCTGGTATATATCAGAATCCCATATTACTAATATCATAACACCACTACCACTGAAGATGTAAGTTTTGTTGTACCTACCTATCTAGGAGATCGCCTAGATCCGGTGTAAATGGTGTATTAGTCGACAACAGGTCCAACAGATGATTAAGAGTGACACCCCATAACCATGGTCCAGCCTCACATCTACAACAAGACAGGTATTCAATATTTATGTTTCCTTTTACTCCCTCTAGGTACTGATTCAACAAAATTTGATCCCCTGTGTATTACATCCATACCATATATAGTCTCATATTCAGCATTATGGTAGAAAAATTGTCCATTTGATCTTGCTTTAAAAGCTATTGGTTTTCACTTCCAACACTTCAACATATAATCCCTTAAGGAGAGAATGCATGTAGGCTTATCCTTTTATTTGATACCACCATATTTGTCAGTAAAATTTGTTTAAATGAATGAGATATAATCCCTTCATGTGAGGAAAAGGTTTTGAAGGATTGAAATCCATAGGAAATGAAAATAAATATCAGTTTATACAAATTAAATGTCTCAT